>NC_090892.1:10137002-10169502 GCF_036669925.1 Montipora capricornis
GCCTGCAGACATTTTACTGATCTTGTTATCCATCCAGCTGAAGATGTGACTGTCATATTTGGCGAGTCAAGGGAATTTTTTTTAATTTTTCAGTTGATCTGGAAAGATATATAACTAAATTTGTTGACTGCCCTGCACCATGATGACAAATGGATCTTATTAGCTCAAGCTGTTTTTTTTTTGCCAATCCGCAAAGACATTCATGATAAATAAACATGTTTCAACTTAAGCGTAAGGTTTCTGCATCTAAGAATTACAGGGGCTCGAGTCTATTTTTTACAAATACTAACAATCACAGGATGCCTACATAATGTGTTTGACCCTTGGTATTATTGAATTTAGAAGCAATGTATGAGAATAGCAAAAAGTTCCATATTATTGTACAATTCTGGGATAAATATTTGCATATAAGATGAGAATAAACTAACCTTCATCCGAAATGTTCTGCTGTGTCGTTATTGTGGCTGCCTGTGGGAAATTTAGCGATTTCAAGGACGTGTGTTTCTCTGGTAAAAATTGCTACGATTTGCCATTTTCAGCCATAATAACAACAGCACATCATTTCAGATAGTTTATCCTCATCTTGTGTAAATATTTATTGCAGAACAGTACAATGATAATTATGGAACTTTTTGCTATTCTCATACATTGCTTCTAAATTCACCCTTTGTGTGGGTCCCCTGTGATAACAATGATTAGTGAGTCCATCGCTAGATCTGAAAACTCAATCAGCATTACTGCTGGCTCTACCCAATTAATATTGGTCTCTAATTTATTTCCTTTTTAATTATTTTTCAGGCTACCATGGAAATAGCAAGGAATTGGACATTAGCAATTGTGTAACTGAAGAGATCAATAAAAATGTAAAATTAAGAGCTATTTCGAGGTTCCAGTTGTTCTGCCTTATTGTAGACAATACAGGTTTATCCTAGCAAGTATTTTATTGCTTTTGTGTACAATTTTGCTAGGTATTATGAATTCTGTGCTCGCTTTCCAGGGTAACAAAGCGTGCAACTTAACTATACTTGTGCAACGGCGTTTTCACAAGTAAGGTTATTTTTAGATTGAATTTCCCGCTAATGAAACTCCCACAGGAGCCCGATGACCAATTACAAGAAATTAAGCTGACGTCATAGGGTCACCGAACCGTAACTGACTTTGTTTTTTGACCTAATTCGCGGGAAGGGCTAGTTTAAAAATAAACCTACTTGTGAAAACGCCGTTTCACAGACGATGTATGGAAGTTGCACGCTCCAGGATGCGCTCCTGCTTTCATTTATATATTAATTAATTAATTAATTAATTAATTAATTAATGAAGTAATTTAATTCCTGGCTGGGAAATAAATTTGATCAGCTGGCTGGGAAACCAACCAATTTTGTCTAGCTGGCTGGGAATTTTTCTTGTGTGTCTTGAAAATGCCTTAAGAGTGGCTGTCTGTAAGGATCGAGAATCGGCGGTCAGCGACCCATTTGGCGAATCCCTGATATTTTGCCCAAAGTTAGCCTTGGGTAGACTATTTTCAAAAATCATATTCAAAAGTTCCAACGATTTTGTTTATTCGTGAAAATTGAGAAAAATTAAAAGTGCAGTCAAAATGCGGTCAGAGTGCGGTTTTTTGGTTGATCAAAAGGTGCGATGATGAACCTCCGCCGAAGTCTTAAAATGAACTCAGTTGACCTCAAAATAACAAGAATTTCAAAGCAATCAATCTTCTACACTACCAATGTTTTAATCTTTTCAAATATGATAGTACAATGGTTTTTTAGGCCATTTAGAAAACACCTTCGGAGACCGCTTCCGATAGCGGCAAAATGTAGCTAATATTCATCAGGATAAAAATGTTCCTGGTATGTCAGTTTTTAACAATTAAGCATTGCAGAGCTAAAATATAGGTCTTAAAGATTTACCAAGTAAAGTTTCAAGGTCGAACTCGAAACGCTTCCCTTCGAAGGAATCGGAAGTCTGAGCAATATCAACGTGCAAAATGGCGCCGGATTTATAACAAACATCTAACATTATAGTTACAATCACTTGCGTTAAAATATATCAAACTAAATTTACCTTTGACAATTTTAAGTTTAAGCATTGCAGAGCTAAAATATAGGTCTTAAAGATTTACCAAGTAAAGTTTCAAGGTCTATCTCAGTACGCTTTCTAAGAGACAAGTCAGTTAACTTTGTAATATTATCAGCGCTTGTCAACAAACATTAAAAAACATTTTTCTCGTCCCGTCACTCGATCAGAAGGACACTTTCCATATCTTCTTTCGTTTGAAATTCACAAGTCGTTTTAGATTAGGTTAAACGCAATAAACACATTTGGCCTCTCAGACCTAAACAGTTTCAAAATAAAGATCGGTTGAAAAGAATTACTAACCCCACATATCTCAAGACTGCCTGGAATTTTTACTTCAGTCACTTGATCTTCCTAAAGCGCCGTATCCTGTAAATGCAACCTTGTTTCGATGTCTCAAGCGCTCAGGATGCGAGTAATACAGTACTCCAAATATTTTTAATACTATCAACTCACGACTTTTCGTTGAATTGCACAGAAGTGAAAAGGAGTTAAACAAAGTAATCCGAACCCAAACAAACAAACGAAGACTGCACTAATTCGGCGCTATTGTAAAATTGGCACTGACACCATGAAACGACTGAAACCGAAAACGAAATTTACATTTACCTTATCCTTTTCTCCATTTTGTGTCCACCATTGCAAACTTTCTGTAAAAACACATCAGAGGCTTTAAAGTTCATATTCAGATCCATTTGTGGCGCTTCGAAATGCGTGCATGCTTGGCGCACAGGAAATTTACCAGAGAGTCACGCAACCGTGCGCACGAGCACACCCGTCACTATTGTGCAACAACACTTCGCAACAGGTTGAAAATACAGCGTTGGTCATATATCCTTGTTTAACTCGGTCTCATCTTTTCTTGAATGGCTCACTGTAGCTACAAAGCGCTTCTAGGTAAGGTCACCCCTTCCCAGGGCACACCTTGCGGTCAGTCCACAGATTATCCTGGTCAGCTGGAATGTATTGCGCTCAAAGACTGTACAAAAGATGTAAGTGGCCACTTAAAGATCTTAAACCTCAGCGCAGATGAGGGTTTAGGATCTGAAATAAAGTTGCTGTTAGCCAGAGCAGGTAAATACCACCCTAAAATATAATATTTTGGTCTTTTTATCAGCTATATTATTATTATACGATTTACTTTTTATCATCGTGCACTTGAGGGTGGTTATTCTCAACAAATTCTCCTTCTAGGGGTTTTCTCTGTGGAAGAACATCACTATGCCTTGAGCATTTGTCCAAGGCACAGGGCTGATTTCGGCATCCGCTGGAGGACAGGGAAGACCATGTGTACAGTGCCCAAAGAATTAGCAGTACATAAAACTACAACTGCTAAAGGGAGCCACCGAGTGGATAGCTTGAAGTCGGCGTTTATTTTCAAAACCACGAACACATGTATTCCAGTTGGATCACGTAAGTTGCAAACTTTTGTGCGAAGATTGGTTAGATAATGGTAATTTTTCACGGTTAAGAATCACATATAAGGTGGCACACAAGGCGAGGAGTTTGCTAGCACTCTATTAAAGAAACAGTAAGAAATTTCCACGAGACAGTGACAAGAGAGGAGAGAGCGTGCAAGGAGAGGGAAAGGCGCTTTTAAGATGTATTAATTATCACGTGTCGCTTGTTTGTATTACGCAGGGGTCACTTTTGCCTTGGGGGTGCGGGTAATCCAAGCACACCTTGCAATCCTCATTCAAAACTATTGGTCTTGCGGGCAGGAAGTTCTCTTCTTTCTATGTATGTTTTAAATGTATTGTTTATACAGTATATTGACATTAATTTCTGTTCGTCTGTTCATTTTGTGTTGCTTTTGTTTCTCCATTTAAAGCAATTTGTAAACAATGCAACGAGTATATCAGCAAACAGGCCATGCCCAACCAAACTCTAGTGTTTGCTTCAGGTGGGGTGGAGCCCGTCCCCGGGGTCTCGCACCTGCAAGAGTTACCCGAGCCCCATTTGTTGGTAAGTAGTAATAAGAAACACTAGTGTAAATGGTTCGCTTAAGTGGCTCCTTTAACGATGGTATGAAATGTTTTCCTTCCAAAAAGAAATTCATCATTCATTCTTTCATTTCCTTTTTAATCCTTTTTTACTTTAGAGGATTTCTTTTCATTTCTTTCTTTCTTTCTTAACGGGTTTGTGTGGGTGTTGGCTTATGAATAAAATAAAACAAAATAAACATTTTATCATGCTTTATAGTAATTACACAATATATTTGTCTGAACTGTTTCAGGTAGAGGGGGAAAAAGGCCGTTCAAGTGCAGAAACAACTAGTAGTGAGTTATCTTCTGATGACCTTGCAACTGAACTGAAGAGGCTGGAGATATCGTCAAGAGGGCGGGATGATGAGACGTTCCTCAGTCCGGATACCGGAAGTCTTGTTTCTTCGACGAGTGACGAGGCCCCAACCACTATGCAAGAACCTCGTAAAAAGTTGAACGAATATCTGGTTTCGAAGAACATCCCGCCAATAACTCAGCCCTGGATGGAATGGGATAAAGCTGGAGAGAGCACTAAGAAGAGATACACCAAAAGGACAGTGGAGATCTTTTCTTCAGTCCTACAAGATCTTACACCTAATTATGCAGGTTCTCTTTGGCAAGCGGTCGTCTCGTCCCCTGCCATGAACAAAGCTCTTAAACTCGATGAATTATCACAAACGTCCAAGAATTATCTTCAGGCCTTAGCAGAGGCATACGGTAAAGCTCAAGGGTGGGAGACAAGAAGGCAGATCTTGTCTATCATGTCAGGCGTTGCAGACTTCAATGATATTTCAAGATTTATACCAGGCTTAACTAGATATCGCTATAGCTTGGCCAACCTGCATCGCTTACAGTATGGTAGCGGGGCTCCCACAACGCACCACCCTTCGCCGAGGATAAAGGTTGATCTGAAGCAACTTGACCATTTTTTATCGTATATAACAAGTCCGCATTTGGTGCAGGATCTACCATTTAGGCAGAAAACGTTGAAACTCTCTTCTGGCCACCTGGTTGAGATACCAAACGTCATAAGGACGATGATACCCCAAAGAATAGCACGTCAGTACGCTCAGTACTGCCACGAAACTGGCTTTAAACCATTCAGTGAGCGCACTATGCTTCGTGTATTGGAGGAATGCAAGGCCTCGGTCCGAAAATCTCTCCAAGGACTTGACTACGTGGCCGCAGACGGTGCGCGTGCCTTTGAAGACTTAGAGAATTTAGTCCGCCGACTTGGAGAGCTCGGTCTCGGGAAAGAGTGGGAGTTGCAGTACGTGGAATTGCTCAAGGGTTCAAAATTATACCTTAAAAGTGATTTTAAGGTAAGGTTTAATTAAAAATAATAATACCGTATTTTTTCGAAAAAGCGCCCACCTCGATTAGGTGCCCAGCCTCGAAAAAGTGCCTACCCCCTTTTCCTCCCACGCAAACTAAAATAAGCGCCCACCACCACCCCACCCCCTTCTCCCTCTAACCCCCCGAACAATATTGAATAAGTACTCAAGAGACTTCCCCGAAGGCGGAGTTTTCTTCAGAGTATTTTACAGAAACCTTTTGTTACATCTTCGCGTTTGGTACTACCATTTATTGTTTTGTTACAAAATAAACATACTACTTTTGCTGAAAATGGTGAAAATTTAATAAGCGCCCAGCCTCGAATAAGCGCCCACTCTCAAGGTCCAAAAATTTAATAAGCGCCCAGGGCGGTTGATCGAATAAATACAGCAATTGGAAAGAATTTTTATCATTCTTTACAAAGACTTTAAGTATAAAATTTAAAGAATGATTTTAATTGTCACTATTTGTCACAATAAATGCTGTGTGTTTTAAACATCTTACAGGTCCACGTGTGTTCTTCATCTGAGATTGCGAGTCATTGCAGTGTGTTTGCCTTAAGTGACTCCACCAGTCCTGATCTGCAGCAGCAGTGTAGCCACAAACACGAAGAATGCTGTGAGCAATGTGAGATCCTGCACTCAACTCTTCAGAACATTTCCTCTGCAGTAGAAAGAGCATCGTTTGCCACGAAAGATGACAAAGAAGAGGCCCTGTTCTTAGTCAACGCTTCTGTGCTTGCCATCCAGTCATGGAAATGTCATCTGCTGAGGTCGGCTCACCAGGACCAGGCTCGTTTGGACGCTATCGACGCTCTTGATCAGGAGACAGTTTTTATCGTCAACGACTGGGCGATGAAGTTTCTTCCTCATAGATACCGTGAGTCCCAAACGGACTGGTTTGGCAAGCGTGGGTTATCATGGCACATATCGGTAGTGTACAGACGGAAGGAGGAGGAACTACAGTGGCAAGCCTTTATCCACGCAGTTCAGTCCTGCAGCCAGGGGAGTTCAGCTGTGGCATCCATAATGCATCATGTCTTGGAAACACTCAAGCACGAGCACCCTGAGATAAACAAAGCCTACTTCAGACAAGACAACGCAGGCTGTTACCACTCCACTCGCACGATACTAGCTTGCAGAGAGATGGCAGCAAGCACTGGAGTAAAAGAAGTCCGCGTAGATTTTAGCGATCCCCAAGGCGGAAAAGGGGCAGCAGACCGGCTGGCTGCAAGCTGTAAAAGACATATCAGGGCGTTTATTGATGAAGGCAATGATGTTTGCACTGCCGATGAGCTTAAAGACGCATTATTATCGCATGGTGGATTGAAAGGTGTAAGAGTTCTTTCCCTTGATACGATCATCGAAACACCTGACAGTGGGCAAACTATTACTGGCATTACAAAACTGAACAATTTTGAGTTTAGATCTACAGAGTCTGTTACCTGTTGGCGTGCGTATTGTTTTGGTCCCGGAAAAATCATCAATCCAGGATCTTCATCACGTAAGTATGGGAATTAAAACTAAAAGTGAGCTACTGAGAATTAATGGATGAGTTGCCGCTAAATTTAAGTTCTGTATTAAAATGCAAAAGTGTAAGACCCTTACTTTATTGGAGAACCTTACCATACAATAATTATCTGCAAGTACATGTATCAGATACCTTTGGAGTCCCACGCAATATTCTTGGTTCTGATAAATGAAGAAATGATTGTCGCAGTTGTAGGAGCAATTTAAAGAATTACCATTTTGTTCAATTTTTTTGGGTGGCTTAAACTTCTACGTACGTTAGCGCGGCAGCGCTCTACTAACCGAGCTATGAATACCCATGTATTGGGAACATACGTTTATTTCTGTCATGTTTGCTTTAAAAACTTATAAATGATTTGAAAAAGAAATCAGAAAACAACTCTTTATTGGTATTAATTTATTTACCCAAGGTCCTCGATACCAAGTACTTCAGAAATCATTCTCCGAAGGAGATTTTACTTCCTTCCGATGTAAATCTGAAAAACAGGTTGGACAGACAGCTTCAACATCAGCAACTGTGGCCGAGCCATCTGGTGTCATTTCGGAAGACAGTGACCTATCCACAGGGGTTTATTCCTGTCCTCAAGACGGCTGCGTTCGTGTGTTCCAAAGAGTGTCTGCTTTAGAGAAACATCTGTCTGTAGAAAAATGTTCCCGATCCCCGGAGAAATATTCTCTAATGGATTTAGCGAAAATGGGGTACAAGACCCATTTGGAAGAAGGTGTTGGCATATTGCCCTCTCTTAAAGCCCCAGTTGCTCACCAGGAGGGTCACTTTGTACCAAATGAGGGATGGGCCCTCAGAGCAGCAAAGAAGGCGTATAGATTCAGCGAAAAGCGAAAGTCTTACTTACTGGCGAAATTCTCTATCGGTCAAACAACGGGCCGTAAGCTTGACGCCGAGGTTGTGGCGGGGGAAATGAGACGCGCCCGTGGAGCAGATGGTGTACGACTTTTCCAGTCCTCAGAATTCCTAACCAGTTTGCAGATTGCGTCCTCCTTCTCAAGGCAAAGCGCTACACTACGGCAAAAGGACCCAGCAGATGAAGCCGATATCCGGGCATCTCAAGAGGAAGCTAACTTTAGTGCAGCGAAGGAGGTCGTTGAAACTATTCAGCTCAACCATCCTCTGGTATACGATCAGTACAAACTATGTGAGATGGCGCTCAGTGGTAACTTGAAAGTCCTCAAGCTACCGATGCTTCAGCGCTTGTGCGAGGATCTCGGCCTTGATGCACCTGTCCCGCCTGTGCGCAAGAAGGCTCCATACTTGGCACTCTTAGAGGAAATAGCCAAAAAGTGCACATGCCGAAAGTAACTCTTTTATTAACAGCTTCCTGGAAGTGTTTTAGCCACAACCAGTTTTATAAAACGGGTTGAAAACGGGGGGAAGGGGTACTCCCTCAAAAAATTGCCAAGGTTCTCCTGGTACCTCCTTCCCAGGTTCTCCCTCTTAGGTTGGTGCCTTTTAGAGGATGAAATCTGTGGAGTGGTATCGCCTAGGGTTCGCCCGCAGCTGTAGCAGTACCTTTTAGGTTTTTTTTTAACTATGAAAATGAAGGGAACTGTTTTGGGGTTGAACTAAAGCCACTTACGTAATGAGAATATTGCGATCAGAGCCGCCTCCACAGGAAGTGGGACTACCCCCTCCTCCCCAAGTCTGAGAGTCAATGACAAAACCAAACAAAACCAAAAAAAACAATATCAAAGAAAGCTCCCCTACCGGGATGAAGTAATGAAATTCATTTTATAACTGTGTTTAGCAAGACCTAAAACAAAGATCTTACTTTGAAAAATACCCTGCGAAAAATTTTTATTTCTTAACGTACTCCTTCCCCACCCCCATCGTGACAACATGTCAAAACGTTTATCCCGCGGGTGGGAAGTTATTGTTGTTGTTGTCGTTTTTTAATATTATTATTCCTACCGGGTTCGTGAAAATAATACTTCGTTTTAGAAAAATACTAATTTGAGCAAAATTAACTCGTTTAAGTTTCAAGACCACGCTGGGTGGAAGGAAGAGGGTAACTGAGATTGCGTTACATTTACTGAACTCGAATATCAACATACGGTTTATGACAGAATGCCGTTTGTTTCGATTTCTTAACACATGTAGCCTTACGTGTTTCAGATACTAAAAACAAAAACTGTTTGAAATTGTGAAAACTAACGTCGATTCAAACTCTCCCTGTAGTGGAAAATGGCTTTCAGCAACGTTGTATGATTAAATACCGCCAAAAGCTATAATGTGGCACTTTGCCGGTTATTATTATTGTCGCGGTAATAACTAATTATTTCCAAAATTTCAACGATCTTTCCAGCAAACTACCTTCGTTTTTTTTAAAGTCATACAATTACTATTTCATTCAAGAAACCTTGGCGAACGATAAATATCTAGGAAAACGTCCTGGATGCATGGATAGTTTGACACAAAGGCGGCTGGTTTAACTGATTTATCAGGTTTGTTTACATTACCTTGCGATAACCAAAGTGGACTATCTACATCAAACTGATCTGTTCAAAGCACTGGATGTGTCTCCTATGAGCTCTTGGGTATTTCTATAAGCGGCAAACTTAAAATTGTCAAAGGAAAATTTAGTTTGATATTTTAACGCAAGTGATTGTAACTATAATGTTAGATGTTTGTTATAAATCCAGCGCCATTTTTGCACGTTAACATTGCTCAGAGTTTCGATTCCTTCGAAGGGAAGCGTTCCGAGTTCGACCTTGAAACTTTACTTGGTAAATCTTTAAGACCTATATTTTAGCTCTGCAATGCTTAATTGTTAAAAACTGACATACCAGGAACATTTTTATCCTGATGAATATTAGCTACATTTTGCCACCATCGAAAGCGGTCTCCGAAGTTGTTTTCTAAATGGCCTGAAAAACCATTGTACTATCATATTTGAAAAGATTAAAAAATTGGGAGTGTAGAAGATTGATTGCTTTGAAATTCTTGTTATTTTGAGGTCAACTGATTTTATTCTAAGACTTCGACGGAGGTTCATCATCCCACCTTTTGATCAACCAAAAAACCGCACTTTGACCGCATTTTGACCGCACTTTTAATTTTTGCCAAATTTCCCAAGTAAACAAAATCGTTGGAACTTTTGAATATGATTTTTGAAAATAGTCTACCCAAGGCTAACTTTGGGCAAAATATCAGGGATTCGCCAAATGGGTCGCTGACCGCCGATTCTCGATCCTTACAGACAGCCACTCTTAATAACATTTATTTTCATTAACTGGGGTATAATAATACATTTTACAACAAATTGGTCGTTGGGTGCCCCTGATGGTTTATAGCGGCTTCGCCCATTACCAATTGAGCTTTCTGACCTCAGACCCAAAGCTGTAGCAAGCGCGAATTCTTGTTCATTAATACAATTAGTTGGAGCGACTTGATGAATTTTGAGTTCTCTGAGGTACATATTTGAAGTGCGGGAACTCAAACATTGGTGGAGGCACTGTGACTAAATAACGATAATAAACAGTGCGAATTGATTCTACAGGGATTGAGTGTGCCGAGTTGAAAAATGAACTTTGTTCCAGATTTTCGCGGCTTCCGTGTTTCCTTGGTGTAAGGAAAAGACAGCATACTGTCATGTTACGAGTGGAGTGGCTCACAGGGTTGAAATGGCGCGCAAGGGCTTTTCATGCATTTTTGTTATAATTTTAGTATCACAAAGATGGTCGTGGGGGTCTTCCAGTTATGTAGATCTTTCAATATTGTTGTGTCTTATGGATTTCCCGTTTTAGAGATCCCCAGTTTTAAGGATTCCCTATTTTAGAGATTCTTCCCTATTTAGATAATCATACTACTACTACCGCTGCTGCTGCTGCTGCTAATAATAATAATCATCATAATAATAATAATAATAATAATAATAATAATAATAATAATAATAATAATAACAATAATAAAGCCCTCTATCGACGACCATTTGCAAGAACGTACATCATGGCTTACAAGTAACAAATTTAACTAAATGAATGAAAACTGTTACAGTAACAATATCAATTTAAACCTATTTCAAAAAGAGCTAAAACGGATTATAATAGTAATCACACAACATCAAATAAACAGTGATTAAGAAAAATCTTCTTGTAGCGTTCAGTTTTAATCTTGGGGAAAATATGAGGTTGACCACGCGCACGTAAAACTCTAGAGAGATGTGAAAGTAATAACTCGGAGAGTGCACTGTCTTTCTTAATCCAAACTTGTCCAAAATTGTGATATTCCTTATTTTGGATAGTCCTCGTTTCCTGTTTGCTGTTCCACATTTCTCTATTTTCCTTTCTTTATTTAAATCCTTTAAGTCAATGTTGATCCACGTTGATTATTTTTGTGATGAAAGATGTTGGCTGTTGCGCGTCATCGCTTCATAGGCAGACCAATAAGACTCGGTCGACCGCACGTGAGCGCCAGGCTTTCAAAATACTGTATAAAACCATTTCGGTCTCTCTTCGTTCGTTCTGGCGCTCTCCAACTGTACTTTACAACCTTCATTGGCTGCCAGTAAATTATCGTATTCAATTCAAGATCTTGATTGCTTTTAAGGCGATTCGTGGCATGGCTCCTGGTTATTTAAGTAACCTGATCTGTATTAGATCATCGTCTAAATATTCACTACGCAATAATGATACAATATTTTTAGAACGTCCAAAAGGGGTTATGCGCACAACTTTAGCTGCCCGCTCGTTTCATGCCTCTGCGCCTGCGCTGTGGAACAGCTTGCCTGCGCACATCCGCACGATTGATTCGCTAGCGCTATTTACGAAATCTCTTAAGACTTATCTTTTTAAGCTAGCGTTTTAGGTTTGCATGACGATCTTATCGGTATTTTGTATTTTATTTATGTACTTTTTATTCATTCATTCATTTATTCATTATTTATTATTATTATTATTTTATTTTAGTACTGTTATTGTGATTATCTATTGTAAATAGCATCTTTATTGTAATTATCTATTGTAAATATTAGTTTTCTTAAATTGTAAAGCGCCTTTGATCATTCTATAAATGTTTAAAGGGCGCTATATAAGTAAATAAATTATTAAATTATTATTATTATTATTATTATTATTGGGGCTCCACCGCGTGCCGTTCAAGTATCGGTCTTGCGGTGTCCTTGGTCGCTCCGTGCGCGGATTTTGGGACAAAGAGAAACAGTTCACAGTATAATTACATCTTGAAAAAGCAATGTTAAGTGTCTTTTATAATATACATCATCAGATTTGTAAATCAGAAACTGGATATAAATCTACACCAGTTTTTGTGGTCATAGAACGCTTTCATTTATTAAACTTCTATAACCTTGAAATCGGCCCCACTGTGAGCTATCAATAACTTCTTGTTGTCGAAGCAACGAAAACTTTGCAGTTCGAGAGCCTTCATGCTTGACTCTTCTTCCAAATACCTTTTTGATCACGACGGTACTAGATACAATCTTAGAGGGGGGTCCGTGTTAGTCGTGAATACCTATTGCCGCGGTGTAAATTTACCTGACTAGACTGCTTTCCTATTGGCTAGTGGCCTCAGGAATTATTAACAATTTTACAATTATTTTCCATGCAGACCGTGACAAGTATGGTGGGCATGGATCTATCGAAAATCGCTTGGACTTTGTCCTTTGGAGTGGTTGCAGCTCTAGCAATTACTGGAAACGCACTAACCATCGTCATATTTATGAAGAAACTAAAACGCAGGCGGCCCCAAGTTCCCCTCATAAGTTTGGCTGTGGCAGACCTTATGGTTGGATTAATAACAGTTCCTCTTTTCATCGTTTCAACTTGGATCACAAATTTTCAATTCAAGAACATCTTTTTAATCGTCATCCTAGACTGGACTGACATGTTCACTGGATTTACCTCGATTTTCACTTTAACGGTGATCGCATTTGAGCGATTGTTAGCCATTGGTTGGCCTTTTCGTCACCGAGCACTAAGCGGCAAGGCTTACGTAGTTGCTATAGCAACACCATGGATCCTAGCCTTTACCGTAGCATGGATCGAAACTATATTCAACTACGTGATTGACCTACGCATTCCCTTTCTAGTCCTTTTCTTTATATTCCTATTTGCACCCATTATTCTGACCTGTGCTAGCTACACTCTGCTCTGTATTACAGAAATGTCTCGACGTCGAAAGACCCGTGCAATTCGAGATGCAAGAGATTTTAAGCTGGCAAAAACTGTAGCGTTGATAACGGGAGTATTTCTTGTTACCTGGCTTCCATTTCAGATATATTTGTTGATCATTAACCTATGTATTTCGTGTAGGAAATTATCCCCAGTGCTGGGCATGATCTTCAAACTTCTCCAATACGGAAACTCGGTGGTCAACATACTAATTTATTCTTTGAGAATCGCTGAATATAGATCAGCTCTTTTTGAAATATTACGTTGTTGTAAATGTTCTTGCCAACAAAATCAGATTCAATTGTCGAGCGTGTCTGTTATTTCTATGACGACCTCAGCAGACATTCAGGCAATAAACTCCAGTGATTATCCGCAAACAACACGTCTTTAAAAAGATTTTTAGGCCAAGACAAAATTGTCTTCTACTGTATATGGTTCAGAGGACGTTGTTTCAAATTATAAGCTTGCGTTAACGTTGTTGTTTCATGTAAATATTGATAATGATAATAACTTTATTAAAGTCCCAAGCAAAAGGCTACGGCTCGACTATAATTCTGATAATTGGCAGGATAAAATCAAGTCACATGAAATTATAGTGGGTCAAATCAAATGTTTCAGCACTGATGTTTGTACTGTTGACGAGACGGGAAAGACTGGAGAACCTCTTGAAATTTAAACTGTCTGTCCATTACTTAAGTTATAAAGTGAGTGCGCAAAATTTTTGATTTGGTAAAAATCCGATCATCAGTGATCTTTTAAAGCAGGAAAATAAAGAAAAATGGTTTGGTACATGACCGAGCCGGTGATATAGGTATGGGTCTTTTTTTTTTTTTTTTTTTTCAACACAAACTTTTCTTTGAAGATACCAAATGAATGCAATGCAATGTAGTTTTCTGACGTGAAATGTAGAACAGACTATCTCGGTTATGAACTGAACTTTTATCAGATTTTTACCAATTCAGAAGGTCACAAACAATAAAATTAAAAAAACAAAGCTGATTTATGCCACAGCGTAGGACGACTTTTTTCAAGCCAAAAAAAGTTTCGGGGTTAGGTATGATTTTATTTAGTGGAGCTTAGAAAGCAGATTGCATATGTTGCAACTGACCTCTTCCAAAGCAGGATTCAGGGACATCATGCATGTGTTAAGATTAATAATACTATTAATTCCAAAAAAGGGCCAATCAGTGTTCAAGTTACGAAAGTTATTAACATCATCAACGTTTCGGCTGTAACCTCGTTTCGAAATAGAGAATGAAATTTCTGACAAACTCCTCATACCCCTCCCCCTAGTAGCTCGTAGTATGCCCAGGCATATTTTGGCGCTAGGCGGGGTGTTAGGGTGGAAAATTAACCTAGCGTTTCGCTGAGGGGAGGACGGGTGGAAAAAAATCCAGGGAACGAGATCGTATTGTATCGGGGTTCTTTAACAAAGTTAAACTAAATAAATGAATACATAAATATTTATTTATAGCAAAAGGATCAAACAGGTGTAAATTTTTGTTAAACCGGAATTAATACTTTAACCCTTTTTTTTCAAATGTCTTTTAGAGTGTTGTTAAAATTAGCTTCCATTTGCACAACTGAATCAGTCACACGAACAAAATAAAATATCTTAAATTTCAGATACGTTAAGAAAATGAACACATTTGACGTTTTGACATTCATTTCGTAGAAGCAAAACTGAGTAATTGTCTCGTTTTTAATCCCCTCCTCTTTAATCATTTCGTTTCACTTAAGGGGCCGGGTGGCTCAAACCGTTGCTATTCGATTTGGACCTATTCAAATAGTCATTTCTCGGATTCTTTTACTTTACAGTTATCCTTTTTTGCCAAGTGTGTTCTATTTAACATTCCTTTGTCTGGTTCGACTCACAACCATATTTCGTAAATCACGTGACCAAACCAGAAAATGTCCAGAAAACTCGGCGAGTTAACTATGTTTTTCAGAAAATTTTGAACGCAACAGTATGAGAACACAAAATCTGTAGCATGGATTTGAAAAAATAAGGCCCTCCTTTGATACATTTTAAAATTATCAGTTCCATTTTTTGTCCAAATAGAAGTTCCATGCTACATTTTACGAAAAATGATTGGACGGTTCACAGCCGATGAACTTTCGTTTCCTGAGAGCTTTTACCTGTTTTTCACTGAAACGCGCGGCAAACGACTGGGACTAGTTGCGCATACGCCTTCTAGTTGAAGTGATGACACATTTCCATTGAAAACGTTACCTCAGAGAACCATCCATGCAAGCATTTTGTAGCGCTCTTTGACTAAAAAGCTTCCTTAGCAACCATTGTCTTTCTGTAGTTAAGTGCCACCCCCCTTAAAGGCAAGGCAATGGCTTCAACTTTTGCTTCGCCTACCGTTCGATTTTGCTGAAGGCTGTTAAATGAAGTCGATCGCTGGGGTGGCAAACATTTTCAACGCATCATCAACATTTGATTCTACGAAGCTTCACCAGAGGCCTGGTATTCAACCCGCGTTTGTTACTATGGATACAGACATGGATACGTTGAGAAAGCGATATACAGAACAAAGTTGAAAGAGGGTGGCAGACAGCTTCAACTTTATTCAACAGTCGCAAATTGTTGAAGCAAATTTTAAACGCATTTACACTCATTCAACGGTTTCGACATTGCTGTTCAACAAAATCGAAAGGATGTTGAAGCAGATGTTGAAGCTCTTCGCCCGGGCCTTAATTTGAAAAAGAAAATACGATGGATAACGGTCGGGTTTAAAGCATGTTAGAAATTTAATGTGTACATACTGCAGACGGAAAGACGCTTTCATGGTTTCATAGTTTTATATTTATCGATTCGATGTTGGAAACTTGGTAACTGTACCAGATTTGTGCACGTTTTGCCTACGAATATTCTACAATGGCAGCTTGGATCATTAATTGTCACTTGATTTCAATAGTGATGTTTCATGAAAGATTCTGAGGTTGAGATCAATATTTTGAAGCCGTCATGTCTAAGCAGTATTATTTTTAGAGAGGAAGAATCAGTGATCCGTTGTCGAAAATTCAGTGAATATTTTACTTTAAACGAAGATCGCCCTGGCTTTATATATATATACCGTAGAATGAAGACATGAAACCCATCCCGTTAATCAACTGATTAATTATAGCGAATGAAAAACATGAAGAATTGCCCTGAGCGGGATTTGAACCCACGTCCCCCTGAACACCGGTAGGGTGTGATGACCACTACACCATCAGGACAACCACGCTGGCAACGCAGCTATCGAGACAGTGAATTGGCCTATCGTGAGTATCCCGGGATTCTTTCACGGGTGGGATGGGAAAGCCTAAACCCCTTCATAGCCTTAAACCTAAGGATCGACTAACGATTCACAGGCAAACACCAACTTAGGCATCAACTAATCAGAGGGATCAAGTTAATGATGCAGGCTTATTTATATAGACCGTAGAATGAAGAAATGAAACCCATCCCGTTAATCAACTGATTAATTATAGCGAATGAAAAATATATATATGTGTGTGTGTGGGACATCTGGGGTGGCTTTATAGCTTAACCTCCATCCTAGACATCAGCACTGCACTGATGAGGCTCAGAAGGCCGAAACAGTATTGTCTGCAGTTAGTTATATATATAATCAAAAAGAGGTGGCGATCGAGCCAGTTAGAGTGCTTCATACATTAGGTAGAGCGTAACTATAGAAGGCTGTGAGAATTAAAACATAGCTACACGGTAATTACCCTACAGGCCTGTTTCGTAAGGCTTGAAGCCTCACTCTTCAGGAGTTTTATTCACACTGCTGCGCACTTATTTTTTATCCCAAATACTACGTAAATTTACATACATGTTCGTGCTTAGGTGCTAAGCTAATTGTTGTGTTGTAACGCCTTCGCTCGGTGCCTGCATGACGATACTAACTCGTTTCTTTTGTTCAACGAACATCGCTCCGGTTCACAGATAATGACAAATTTCTCGCTCAAGCATAAATTACAACGTTTAGTTGAACTGCTGTACGGTTTGGTGCGGCAAACAATTTGCCATGTAATTTCATGCTCTATGTTGTTATCTTTTAGCGACCATACGTGTTTGCTGAGTTCAGTTGAATTTCTATAGGTCTTATTTTCGAAAGATGTTTTATGATTTCTATAACGTGTCTTAAAGTCATCTGCCGTCAGGCCTACGTATGTTTCAAATTTGCCATTGTCCTTTCTTCTAATCTTTGCCTGATAAACTACACCAGAAGTCAGACATTGGCCGTTTAAGGGGCACTCGCCCTTTTTACGGCAGTTATAGAGCTTGATTTTAGCGCTCTCCAGGGAGGGGCTGTAGGCCGCATCGGATCATCCGAGGATGATTCACAGGCTACCAGCTAATAACAAATTATATTTTTGAATTAACAAGGCTTGAAATCCAACGATGTAGTCCCAAGCTAGTAGGATCCGAAGGATACACAACGCTTTGCTAGAAATATTAAGTGATTTGAGTGTACAAATAGCGACAGCGAACTACTATTGGGAGTGGAACCCGCGTCCCCCTGGTTACTAGTCGGGTGTGCTAACCACTCGCTATTTGTACACTCAAATCACTTAATATTTCTGGCAAAGCGTTGTGTATCCTGTGGATCCTACTAGCTTGGGACTACATCGTTGGATTTCCAGCCTTGTTAATTCAAAAATATAATTTGTTGTTATATAGCTGGAGTTTTTCCCGCTACAGCGCGCCCATTCATTGGCTAGTTCATGGTCACATGGCATTTAACAATGAAACTGTTTACCGCCAAATGCCATGAGCGGGCAACATTGCGAAAACTATTACGTCAAACGGGGAGCAGTTCACTGTTACCCGCCAAATGTTGACCGCTGTTGCACGTGATCAGAGCGTGCAGTTGAAGGTGGCCTGATGTTGTCGCTGGAATCTGGGCGCTTCTTTCAAAATGTTTGACCCATTTGTTTTGCTATATAACAAATCACTTAATGACTGGTCCCTCGGGAAACAGTTCATTTTGTTTCCCTTGAATCTCAATGTTCCCCTCGGCTGCGCCTCGGGGAAACATTGAGATTCTCGGGAAACAAAATGAACTGTTTCCCTCGGGACCAGTCATTAAGTGTTTATTATTAGCTGGTAGCCTGTGAATCATCCTCGGATGATCCGATGTACGTCCTGTTCCTGAATGTTAAACGCCGGGGAACCCCGTGGCTAACCAATCACCTCACCAATTGCTCTGTTTCCAGCAGGGTTGTTGTGATGGTGCAGTGGTTAGCACACCCGACTAGTGACCAGGGGGACGCGGGTTCGATTCCCACTCACGGCAATATGTTTTTCATGACAAACCGGTGTGAGAGAGTGTGACTCCAGCTACGCCCGTGTGTTAATCAAGTAAATCAATTATTTTATCTTGATATCCAAATAATTGAGGTCTCGTCTTGTGCCTCGACTGTTATTATTCCGAATATCACGAAGAATTCATCTTGTAATTTTTTTAGTGGTAACTTCTGACGTCACAGCATGCCTAAATGGAATGCACCGTCCCATTGAGTATGAAAGAGCGGGAAAGTCTTCCACGGCAAACTTTTCAAGAGTAGATCAAACAGTCCAGCTTAGTTTGAGCGGCATTCCTTTAGCATGTTTGTATGTTTACCGGACTATTTAAAAAAAGTCACTGCTTACAAGCCAGGAGGACCATCAGGCCGACGCTTATCTCCGGTTTCCGTATAGCATGAAGCGACTAGGAGTATTTATACTCCCCCCTGGATGGGATGCTAGTCCATTGCAGGGTTACCCTCAGCATTACGCCGGTACCCATTTATACACCTGGGTGGAGAGAGGTACCGTGAGAGTAAAGTGTCTTGCCCAAGAACACAACACAATGTCCCCGGCCAGCCCTCGAACCCGGACCACTCGATCCTGAGTCGAGCGCACTAACCATGAGGCCACCGCACCTCCCATAGCATTGAAGAATTCTGGTAGCTCCAACGGGGCTCGAATCTTGTTGGAGCCACTTGAATCAGGTGTCTATTAGAGACATTTGCTTAGATTGTCCAGAGCGAGAATCAGTTGGTTCTTTTAGCATATTAAATATGGTCTTGCCAAAACACACAACACATGTCTTCTTCAAGCTAAATGTTTTCTAATAGCAGAGTCACGTTGGCGCATTGGTCATGAATCATGAATCCCACCTCTGCGATAGTATGTGCCGGGGCTGAGTTTTATACCGTTACCTAATTCTCCGAGTAGTCCAGTTCTCCTCACTCACAGCCAATTACAATTGGCCGTGGTGCAATACTGCAACGTCAGACATGGATTGTACAGCGGCTTCTAGAGACGCCTTATGCATGCTATCGACCCGATATCGTAAGCCTCTTATTGAACCCGAAAAGCCCGTTACGGCGAGCGGTCAATTAACTTTATTATTATTATCATCATGATCAGAACATAAGTTACGTTTAGCGAGGCGTTGAAAGAGATGCCGAACCTTGTGTTATTCGCAAGTGAATTAAACCGTATGAGGTGCACGGCCACTGAGTATGGGACTAACTGCAGGCGAATTGGCGTCGTTCACGGTGACAAACGTTTGATGGTGAGGCCGCATGACTGACGTACAGGTACTAACATCATAAGTGAACTCTTGCAAAAGCACATCGTGGCCCTCTGAGTGATTTGAAGATCGATTAAACATTTCAACAAGAGCTTCCTTGAACTCGGGAATCCTAAAAGTATACACAACAGCGTTCATGAACGAGTTGCTATAATGCAGAAGCTTGATAAGGAAGACAGCATTAGTGGACAAGGAGCATGTTTTGCAGAAATGCACCAGAATAAAGACAAGTTCGAACGGGAGCCACGAGAAAACAAAAATGGCTGTGACGCACAACAAGGTTACGCTCAGCCGCTGCTCAAGTTTCATGTCCTTGCATCCTTTTGCGCTGTTTTTCCTGTTGATTTTTAATATGATGCATACATACGCGGAACAAGCAACTGCCAAAGACAATGTCAAGGACAGAATCACCACGGTGTAGAAGGCCTCCTTTATAATGCGCAAATAAAAAGCGACGCTCATGGCAGCGACGCATGCGGAGAGACTCCACGTGGCAGCGATGCAACCGAAGTAGACGTTTCTTGAAATCATTCGAAATTTGAAGGGAATGGACACGGCGATCAGTCTCTCCACGGATACAATCGCCAGAGTGAAAACCGAAGCTAGCCCAGACAGAATATCTACAGAAGTGTAAACCATCGGCAGCACGAGGCCTGGAGTCCAAGCTTCAGAATCTACCACGTATGAAACAAAGAGCGGGACAGATACGGCTCCAACCATGAAGTCAGGAATGGATAGGTTAATGAGAAAGTAGTGCGTGTGGTTTCGACGAGGCTTGGTTTTGATAAAAGCAGCGATGGATACCATGTTTGTGACCACAATGAGAACAGAGACAATACCATACGATGTCGCCCAGAGAGCAGTTTGTGACGCCTTACTTGATGTACCCGTAGAATTGGTCATCTTTATTCCTGCCATGAAGAAACAAAACAAGTTTCTTTATTGGTTTTCTGTACTTAGCTTTGCCCTGGCGGCGGGGTAGTGCCAAAATACACTGTGTATTGGTGGGCCACATTGTGGCAATGTCCAATTATGGTCATAGTGCGCTCAATATTCGTCGTGTGTACTCAACAGACAGATATTCTGCGATATACGTAATTATGTGTGTCGCGGAGAAAAATGGCAGTTTTTCCAGCTTTTTTTTCCAATAAACATAGAATATTGTGCTTTGTCATCAATGTGTTGAATAATAAAACAATTATCCAGCGCAATCTTGCGGAATATCGCCTGACTTTAGGCAACTCGGCCTACGGCCTCGTCGGCTAAGTATCAGGCAATATTCCTCGCGATTACGCAGGATAATAGTTAACTATTCACGTCCGAGCAATTTGCGCGGAATTTGCACCGGAAAATGTTGAAGTAAATGAGTTTAAATTATCTTAGCTTTTTGTGCTGTATTATCTCATTGTAAATGTCTACCACAACTAGCCACCTCCACTTCGGTGAATAGTTGTTAATTATTACAGTTGAGCCCACGTTTCAGTGGTGTTCGTTTTAGAGCACAATTAGACAGAGAGTGTCTAATCGGCGTGGGTGGATAGGTCGGGGGTCCCTAACGCTAACCTAATCCTAACCCTAACCCTTATTTTTATCAACACTGGAAATTTTCGAAACAGACAAGACCTAAGACCTAAGACAAATTTGGACCGAGCACTGAGGGAGCTGATATATCCTTTTTTATCTTCAAACAAACACGACCCACCTAGCCACGACCCACCTACCCACGCGATTTAGCATCACCCGATTAGACAAAGAGAAGAGTAAGGGCCGATTTACACGGTACGATTTTTGTCGCATGCGACAACGGCTTACGACATGATTTACGATTGTTGTGTACGTCAGAAAAAATGTCGTAGCATTTTAAAACATGTTTTAAAACGCTGCGACAATCGTAAGCCATGTCGTAGGCCTGTCGTGAGATTGTCGCATGCGACAAAAATCGTACCGTGTAAATCGGGCATTACGCCCCAAATCTTTGAAAATGAGGAACAGTGTCAAGTGGATTCTTTAAGGTTCAGCCTCAAGCGCAAGATTCGTGATCCCTGTTCACGAAGATTATATCGTCTAACCAATTACAGCTATGACATTATTTTACAAATGGTTAGTCTTCCAAGTCCTTTCAAGTAAGACTTTAAACCATAGGCCCCCTCACACAAACCTTATTTATTGACTGTCCCGTTTCCGGCTTACATTTTTCACTTATATCCAGGTTTGCACGCAGCTGCATAACTAAGAGCAAGCGCAAGATCAATGATTGGTCAGTCTTCGTCACAGGTCGAGTTTATTTATGACTCAGCCCCGCTAGTGAAAAGTATTATTATTTTTTTTGTTATGAGGCTTTCCCTATGCCAAAGCAAAAGTAAGATAAAATCGGGAGAGAGAACGAGAAAAAAAGACTTCACCGTTCATGATATAGAGGAGGTAAGATCTTTAAACACAGGTCAAGAAAATATATTAACAGTTCAAACTGAGCAAACTTGAATTGAACAGATCCTGCAGTTTAGATTTAAACAGTTTAGTGTTTGGATATAGTTGGTCCATTTTGTACAAAGTAACACAATGGAAGAATCTCGAAAGACTACTGAGCGCTAAACTAAAGCTATCAGTTTTGAAATTATGTTGTCGCTACTCAACCTCGATTGCATGAGTTTTTTGGAGCTGCAAGCAAGTCAAGGTGCACAGCTAAAGGTGATTGTGAAAAAAAATTTTATGTCCGTTTTTTCTTTGCCCTCTCACCAACTCATTTTAAGATATAAAAATATCCTTTGTTGCATTTAATACTGAGAACTTAGCCATGGCTAATGAAGACATACACCAATTTTATGATCTTCCTTGCATTGTGCATTCATCACAAAAATAAGGCAGGTGGTCGGTTTCTTAAAAAGATAACTATATATTCATTTCTTTTAATCTTTGGACAGAATGAACAATAAAGTGATAGTACTACAAAAACGGCACGTATAGTGTGGCTAAACGAGGCGGGATGTGTTTAATAAATTTCGATTGCATCAACTAGCATGCAGGAATAAATTAACATTAACATTACTCATTCAAATCAAACCTACACGAATCATAGAGCAAATAAATACATTACGTTTTCCGACTGGATGAGAACGAATCACCTGCAATGGGTCCGCAAAACTCAACAAAACTCACTAACTATCTTATAATTGGGAAAAAACAACTTGTTCTTTCGGACTCGATGCACCATTGGCAAATTTGTGGCAAATCCGTGTTCCATCCCGTGTCAATTTTTTTTTCTGCTGCCCTAGCAGCTACGCGCTTTTAAACCGCGAAAACTGAAGCGGTATTAAATTCAACAGCTTCTTTCAATTACAAAAGTCGTATTTATAATCTTTCACCGAAAGTCTCGTGTAAAATTTGTGTTACTTTTTTTTTTTTTAATTCAATTTACATTCACTGCCTCAAGGGTCGTTCATGATCCCTATCCGTGAAGACCAGATAGTTTGACCTCTTGCAGCTGCCATGATCTCCAAGTCCTTGGAAATCGCACGCCCTCTCTCAAAGTCCTTATTCATAGATTCTTTGGAACGTTAGAGCTTCCACGTACTGTTCGTCGCAGTACAAAGCTCTTAGCTCCAACATTTATTCGCCTTTCGCATCCTGAAACGTTTCTCTTGAAAGTAACTTAAAGAGAATTCAAATTGTCATTGTAATGAAACTAGCCAGGAGGCCTTACGTTCTCACTTTAAAACGATTAATTAAAGGTCATCGGGTAAATACGCCAGCCTTAACCACCTTCACCATTCATTATCCATCAATAAAACACAAAAGAGGTTGTAACAGCCACGTCATTTTCACTCAGTGCAATGCCATCTCAATTATGCGGTTTGTGACACAGAAGACAAATTTGCCAGTCATTGTTTTGCTAATTGTACTAGCTTTCGACTGATTATTTTTACTTTTTTCTTTGTGTTGTTTTAAAATTAAAAATCGAAAGTGACGTCGATTTTAGCCGCCGCCATGATCATCTGTGTCAAAATGATGGCAAGACACCGGCGATCCGAATATAATAAGCGAGTTTTGTTTCTATTTTATGGTAATTCAAGGTACCGTGGAAAGAACCACATGGATCAAAAAGATGACAAAATGCTGTCTTCTAGTCATTGAATGTTCCTGTTCCTGTTTTACAATCATAATTTCAAGGCATTTTCCAAAATTATGCAAATTAATTTCCAATTGATAACGTATAAAATAAACGTCGATGGAAATTGAAAATAAATGCTGTTTGTTGATGCTTATCCTTTCCTTTCACAATTACCTACCCAGTTACGTGCAAAATAATATGAAGACATCACAATGTGCAGCACATACTATTGGAAAACACCTCAACTAGCTGTCATCCATATTATCTTAGGCGGGGGCATGCGCAGATGTAGTGAAAACTATTACTAGTATACTTATGAATAGTTAATACCGGTAAATTAAAGCAAAATCAACAGTATTATTACAGATACAAATAGAAAGTAGTTGTAAGACATACTTATGCAATTCTTAATAATTATTTCACTGACCACTGTGGCACCTTGTCATAACATACTTTTCCCACTTTTCCTTTCTTATTATTGAAATATGCAAAAAAACTCTGAAGATTATGTGCTGTACAGTTACGTCAACAATTTTGTCATTTTCAATTAGTGTATGCAATAAACCTGTGAGTCCTCTGGCAATGTAATCAATGATGCCCACCGTTACCATAGTTCATGTCAATGGCTATGGCATTTTTTTTCCTTTTTAATGGTTGGCTCTGGTCGCAGCTGCACTTGGACCTGACAGTTTGCTTTGCTTTCATTTTACTCTCTGCCATTTTCAAAAATTCCTGTCTTGGCTTGTCGTGGGCACCACCAATACCTTAAAACCCTAATGTGTACTGCACGTTTTCATCTCCTGAACTTTCACTACTGTAAGCAGCTTGACTCCATCAGGGGGCTATCTTCACCAGATAAGCAACATTTTTCTGAACAATAACCACCAAAAACAAATGGATTAATATCTTATTCAAAAGGTAAGTAAAGATGACCTTGTTTATGTTGAGATATGTTTTCAAACATTACCTGAAAGCAAGTAATAACACAAAATCTTTCTAGAATTTACCATGGGCAAGCTTTAGTGACATGGGGAACTGAAATTATGTTTCTAAGGACAGACTATTTACAGTTTTTCAGTCCATTATATGACAATCAATAAAACATATTTCCTTCTTCATGAACGTCCTCATTTTCCTCTTTGTCATCCTTTAAACTCACTCTATCCTCCTAATGTTTGCCCAAAAAATTTTGCAGCCGTTTCTGGGAAAGACATTTATCCTGTCAACATCTAACAATGGAGTAACTGGCAAAGTTCCCTTTGGAGCTCGAGACCGTTGAGCAATGGCTGTTTCTGAGGAGCCTGATGCTCTCCTCGTTGCTCTCTTGTGGGTCAAACTATATGAAAAGATCTGTAATAAACCACAAGTTCATCCCTACAAGCCTGTTTCGTGGTCGCCCACTCATCAGTATCAGTCAGTATTTCGTACTGGCTCGTGACTACATCGTTGGATTTCCAGTTCTTCATTCTAAATATAATTTGCATTTCTGGTAGCCTGTGAATCTTCTTCGGATGATCCGATGTAGTCCTGTTGCTGAATGATAAAACGCCGGAGAGCCCACCGGCTAACAAATCACTTCTCTGATTGCTCTGTTTCAAGCAGGGTTGTCGTGATGGTGCAGTGGTTAGCACACCTGACATATATTCCAGGGAACGCGGGTTCGATTCCCACTCAAGGCATATGTGTTTTTTCATTCAAAATGGATCAGTCAGTATTTCGTACTGGCTCGTGACTACATCGTTGCATTTCCAGTTCTTCATTCTAAATATATATAAAAGAAAGCAACGCAAATGAAGAGTAAAACAATACGTTTTGTATCCTTCACCTATATTTCGACCGGATACACCGGTCTTCCTCAGGGTGAATAGCCGTTAAACGCGTAACACGCCATATTTAGAATTACAAATTGAATATACAAAGGAAACAAAGGATTCCCACTCACGGCACATATGTTTTTCATTCAACGAGATGCTTCCGTGAAGCATACACTGGGTTGCCTGTGGTACGTGTTACAGAAAATCAGAAGGCATTGAATTGTGTGGTATTGAACTACAGCATTCCAGTCTCTGAAGAATAACAAATAAAAGAGAAGCGAGAAACATTGGCTTCTGGACTGACGTGTTGATAATTTTCAAGCTCCCTCACAACTTCTTTTCACCACAAGTTTAAGCGTGCCCTCTGAGCATCTGACAGCTACAATAGTTCGCTGAAGTCCATCCTTATTCGGCGGGGTTAGTATCTGAATGGGAGAACAAAAACAATATACCCCTGAAAACAGAAGCATTGGACCGAAAATTCTATTTTAACGCTAACAAATGCGGACCAAGCAAGGAACCGATTTTGTTAGCTTGCTTTATGCGAAACAAATATTGATGCAAAAGTAAATAAATAGTGGTACAAAGTTTTTGGGAAGAGCAGAAGGAAGTTTTCTGGACAGTCGATCGAGAATAAAATATTTTGGGCATGTACTAAAACCCGAAACACCGAAACGAAACCATCGGAACGAAACCACTGAAACAACCGGAACCGCCGAAACCATCGAAACACCGGAACAAAACCACCGAAACAACAGAACGAAACCATCGAAACGAAACCACCGGAACACACGAAACAGCTATAAAAACTTGAAAAAGTCATCGAAACTGACTCGATTGCAGTATAAAATTTGACCTCCGGGCTGATTGTCGCTTATAATAATTTCTCGAATGGTTTCCTTCAAGTTTCCTGATTCAGTTGCTCTTTATTCACAATCTTTGCCGATTCCCTAAGCACACCAGAAGATTCTTTCATTTCATTATTTTTCCTTTATTAACTATGTCAAGCAATGATGCGCACACGGCGAGCAAAGTGAAAATGAGGTTGGAATAGTGCAAAGACCAAGGCAACAAACAAAAATACGAGGTGACGACAAAGTTATGATAAAAGAATGTTAATGCATTTGTAAATTATTGTATTATTGAAATGTACTTGCATTTCGAAGAGATAGTTAATGGTGGAGACTGAATTTACCAAGTCTGTTGTGTGCTTGTGCAGAAGGGAACAACTTTGAACAAAATGACTAATTTTACTTACAGTGAAACTACATCACGAGTGAAAGAATTTCAGAAAATCTCGTGATCTGCATAGTCATTTTGGCTGTTTCGGTTGTTTCGCAAGTTTCGTTCCGGTGTCTCGATGGTTTCGGCGGTTTCGGTTGTTTCGGTGGTTTCGTTCCGATGGTTTCAAATCATGATTTGACACAGATACCGGGTTTTTGTTTTTGTAAGTTTTCTTCTTCTTTCAAGTGTTATAAAGTTTGACAAGAAATGTGCGAATTCAACACAAAGATCACAATCGCCCAATTCTTCAGGTTGACAGTCAAAACTTTACTCTCCAAGACGAGGTTATTTATCGCCAGGTAATTCCATCGTTTTGAGGATAGCAGCTACTTTATTGTTCATCAGTGTCAGATTTTTTTTGCCGATTTTGGGGGACATTTTGTTGAAACTCAAGCAAGCTTCCAACAGACCTGTTTATTTTCGTTACACTGTACCACAAAAATGCTCCCGTATCACATTTCAACACACGTATGCAAATTTCTTAACCTCGAAAATTACGCAACATGATATTAAAGTTCACAATGGCTGGAAATATCTCGGCAAAATCCTTTTCCAGCGAAAAATTAATCGAAACAAACAACATATTTACTATTAGAGGCAAAAATACCTTCCTATTTCAATTGCGTGCGCGCAAACAAGAGATGCAATTAAATACATTTTTGACAGTTCACATCAAAACCCTTTTCTACTCGGAACGCTTACCGTAAATAATGAAACACAAAAGCGACAACAACTTTCATTCAAATAATTCTTCACTGTCACATTTCCAAATATTTTACACCTTTGCAGAGTTGAGTACAAAATACCGGTAAATTTAAATTGTCAGACAACTAAGATGCGACTTGAGTAAACACTGTGATGCATTCTTGTTGGCGTTCGATTCCTTCAATGTTAATTTGTTAAATCATAGTTAGTAACTATGGTTAAATCCATAAAAAAATTGCTATTTGATTTCCGTGTTTTATATAATACCAAGTTAGTAAAATATTAGAAACATCCAAAGGCGAAAAATGAAATTGTTGTCGAAGACCATTACTCGTCTCTTAAAATCCAGATATTTATTTTTCAGCGCTGTCTTGCTCATCCAATTGACGATCCATTCTTGAGCTCCATGAGGGTATATTTTGTTTAAAGATCCACGAAAACGCCATTCACGTCAATGACTTATTAGTGAAATTTCCAATTGTTATACCGGAAGATTGTGCAGAGTTGAGAACAGGTAAATACAAATCTGACAAATAGCGAGACAACTGAGATAACAGATCCACTATATGGATTCCTTCTCTGTCTTTGTTGAACCCATACTGAGTTACCAGAGAACTGTTACATACATACATACATACTTTATTGCAACTCCCTAAAGAGGGTTTTTCAGTTACAAGTTTTTCAGTTACTGTTCATTTGGTTTCAGTGTTGTACAAAACACCACACTTGGCAAAATTTTAGAAGACAGCTCACTTTGATTACGGCTCGACGGGCGACAGATTGTTGTCAAAGTCCATTACTCGTCGCTTCTAACATTTGACCGCTTGTCTTGTTCAGTATCCAATTCGCTTGCCATTATTGAGCTTCATAAGGGTACATTTTGTTCAAAGATCCACTAAAACGCCATTCGCGTTACATGACTTTCGACGCCATTGCCGGTTAAGTTAATCGTTCTACTGTGTCCACCAGAGAAATCTACGCATTTCCCACTACCCTCTCGATCCTACGAAATACGCGTAGAAGGCTCTATGCACAAAGACATCACTTAGCAGGGGAGTGACAGGCAAGACTTTTACCGACACGGAAAAAAATAAAAAAATAAATAAAACGAAAAATTAAAAAACGACGAAATTAAAGACAGATTCCGACTGGGTTGACAACCCAGTAAAAAGGATCAGTCAGTGGTAGTTCACTGCAATATATATTATATATATATATATATATATAGTTTGTTAGTTAGTTTGTATATTAGTTATATATGAAGTTTTGAAGGGACCAAGGACGGACAACTCCTCGATGACATTTTCATTGGGAGAAAAACGTTTTCTGCCCTGGGTGGGATTTAAACCCACGTCCCCCTGATTACCGGTTGGGTGTGATCACCACTACACTATCAGAGCAACCATGCTGGCTACAAGGCCAATCTAGATACCGAATGGGATTTTACGTGGTCATCCCAGGACATTGTTTTCCCCCAACTAGAGGACACTAGATCGACAGGAAAGACGATTCGCAGGCGGACGAGAGACAAAGAGACAATTTGTACAAGTTTAGAGGGTCTCTCAAGTCAACATAGATAAACAACACAATCGATTTATTGTTTCGTTTCCTCAGTTCACCTCAGGGTGAACTATTTTTAAAACAACGAGGACGAGTGGGCAATCAAAACAGAGTTTGTAATTGAAAAGCTAAACATATATGAGATGCGAAAACAGGGTGGCGAACACGTGAACCTGAATCATCGCAAATCATAATGGTGACAAACGCAAAAGCGAAAAAAATGTTAAATAAATATGACGTTTTTTTTTGCTCTCTGGATGATTTTGGGTTATATTAAAGCAATGTATTGCTATCATCTTTTTGAAAACTACTCACGCATCACATTTCAACCCACGTATGCAAATTTCTTCTTAAGGAAGTTCGGGCGAAAATTTTTTTCTGCAAATTTTACCATTGAAAGATGATGAGTTAGTGATGTCAGAAATGTAAAAAAAATGAGGGGTCACCGACTTCGTTTTGGAGAGAACTTTCTCGGAAGAACACCCTAAATCTGAAAAAATCCGGCTTCTTTAGCGAATAAGGCCACAGTGCCTGTAAGCCCAAAAATATTAAATATTAATATTAATATTAATATTTGAAGTGAAATGTTCTGTACCAAACTTTGTTTAAGTGGACGCATCAAGTGAATTTAGTTAACTTTTGAGATTCCTTAAAGAACAAGTTCGCATTTAGCGACCATAGTTTCATCCTCCTTGCAGCCGCAAGATGGCACGATTCCATGTCCCTAGGACAGAAATCTTGATTTTTTTTTTTAAACGTCCCAAATTGATTTTTGTTCATTTTGGAAAATGTAAAGATAATTGTAAATAAAATCTGTTTCTGAAAAGAAAAGTAGGGGTCACCGAACATCCAATATCGTTAAATCCAAGCAAAGCTATAGCAATGGCCATCTGCCCTATCATTGTTCATTTTAGTACTAAGCGTGCGCGCTCGATGCATGACGTGGCATGTGAATTTGCGTGTGAATTTGGCATTTCATGACCAAATGGATATTCGGACTCCATTCCTGTGTAATTTTCAACACTTCGGTTTCAGTCAATTCATTTTACGATAACAAAGACTATAAACTTGCGGGGAATTTCAAATTACCCACGACAAAACTATTTACGTGAAACTAGTGTATGTACGGAATATATTTTCTCCCAACTAGCCATCAATATAAGGTGCTATTGCCGTCTCAAAATCACAATTTGTTTATATTAATGATAGCCACACAAAAGAGAATCGACATCCTTTCAAGGTGTTCGATTTGAGTTTCCCCCCACCAGAAAAAGTTACCAGAGAATTTGCCATTTGGTTTCAGTGTTATGCATAACATGACAGTTAGTAAAATATTAGATATACAGCTCACTTTGATACGAAGGTGAAAGATGCAATATTGTTGTGGAAGATACACCGCTTGTGTTGTTTATCGAAATGACGTTCCATTATTTAGCTCCATAAGGATGTATTTTGTTTATCCGTCGATTAAGTACCTTGGCGTTGTGGATTAGCTTGTGTGTTTCTATAACCCGGAGAGCTAAGCAGGCGGGAGCAAGTCTCCTGGCAGGTCTAACCAAACCAGACAAGTTGAAGGGTAGGAACCAAACGAAATCTTAATCAACTAGAGGAGTAAACCTCAATGACAATAAATCCAGGAGTGTGCAGCAGCTCTTCTGTGGCACTGATAGGCAAATACCGACAGGCAGATATCATGGCTATTTGTGTTTTGATCGATGGCGGATGATGAATGACACTGTTAAACCCAACGGCATGGATCAATCATTTCTCATTAGTAGAAGGCTGCGTTTACTAGTAGGAGTTGCGACCACTACTACTGAATCGCGCTTCCCTCCGGAAGTGTGAAAGAAATTGAAAAACAACATGCCTAGCAATTCTACAACTTCTTCATACCACATCGCTCGTCGCGTGGGTTACCAAGGGGCGCGTCCCCCAGTGGGATGTCAGGCTGGGATCGAAAAGAATGGTACTGGCCAAAACATTTCGAAGGATTGTCGGATTCTTAAGTGTAGAAAGACTACTCTTGTTTCAACATTCAACTGTCGCACTCTGACTAGGAGCTCCATTGGAAGGACAAGTTGAACTAACTGCACTAGCTCAGGAACAGAACATTGATGTCATATGTAGCCAAGAACATCGGATCTACCATGATGACATCGAATTGAAGTTCCATGACATGAAGAAAGGTTGGGTTATGATTACATCTTCCGCTGAAAAAGATTCAAATAACTCAGCAATACGGTGTGTTGGCTTACTTCTCAGTCCAAAAGCACACAAAGCACTGACCTCGGTAGAAACCATCAATCCAAGGACTCTCGTTGCCACTTTCAATGGAAACCCTGCTGTTACTGTCATATCCTGCTACAGCCCCACCAATGTATCTAACGTGGACGATAGAGAGGAATTCTAGGCAGAATTATCAGAACTGACTAATGCTGTTCCTAAACACAATGTCTTAGTAATTGGCGGAGATATGAATGGAAAGATTGGTGCAAGTGATGCTAAGGGGTCAGTCTATAACAAAAACACCAACGAGAATGGGAAACTACCCCTGAACTACATGTTAGAATGCGATCTCAAGCCGCTCAACACCAGTTTTAAGAAGCGCGAAGGTAAGCTTTGGACTCACACATCACCATCTCGAGCCAAATGTCAAATAGATTATATCCTGATAAACAACACATGGAAAAACAGCGCTTTGTGACTGCGAAGAATATAACTTCTTCTGTTCTGTGGGATGTGATCACCTTATTGTCACAGCTAAAATAAGACTAAGCTTGCGGCAAAGCAAACCATATGGCAAGAAAAAGACCAGATACAATTAGAACAAGCTTCTCAATGATAACTACCTACATCAAAGACATGTATACTGTGGAAGTCTGCAACCGATACCAAGCTCTGCAGGATCCACATGGTAATGAGGATGCAAACCAGATGTACGAGAATATCATGTCAGCCCATGAAAATGCTGCAGAAATCAGTGTACCTGTGAAGGCCAAGATAAAGCAACACGTTCTGTGAGAAAAGAACTTTTAAGGAAGTTCAACTTTATTTAAGTGTCTAGTCGTGTTAGCGCTCGAGCACTAATTGGGGACACTGTAAACTGATATTAACAATGAAATCAAATCAAGTGAAATGTTGGTTTTTGGGGAAAGGGGAAACCAGAGTACCCGGAGAAAACCTCTCGGTGCAGAGTAGAGAGCCAACAAACTCAACCCTCATATGACGCCGAGTCTGGGAATCGAACCCGGGCCACATTAATTGGTGGGAAGCGAGTGCTCTCACCACTGCGCCATCACTGCACCCCAATAAAAACATCATAGAAAAAAGGGAAATGGTGAAGAACACATATGAGGTATGCTTGAGAGGAAATACCAGA
>NC_090892.1:10174502-10177002 GCF_036669925.1 Montipora capricornis
AGTCGGGAGAGAGAACGAGAAAAAAAGACTTCACCGTTCATGATATAGAGGAGGTAAGATCTTTTAAACACGCGTCAAGAAAATATATTAACAGTTCAAACTGAGCAAACTTGAATTGAACAGATCCTGCAGTTTAGATTTAAACAGTTTAGTGTTAGGATATAGTTGGTCCATTTTGTACAAAGTAACACGATGGAAGAATCTCGAAATACTACTGAGCGCTAAACTAAAGCTATCAGTTTTGAAATTATGTTGTCGCTACTCAACCTCGATTGCATGAGTTTTTTGGAGCTGCAAGCAAGTCAAGGTGCACAGCTAAAGGTGATTGTGAAAATATTTTATGTCCGTTTTTTCTTTGCCTTCTCATCACCAACCCATTTTAAGATATAAAAATATCTTTTGTTGCATTTAATACTGAGAACTTAGCCATGGCTAGGGAAGACGTACACCAATTTTATGATCATCCTTGCATTGAGCATTCATCGCAAAAATAAGGCAGGTGGTCGGTTTCTTGAAAAAATATCTATTCATTTGTTTTAATCTTTGGACAGAATAAACAATAAAGGGATAGTACTACAAAAACGTCACGTATAGCGTGGCTAAGTTTAATAAATTTCGATTGCATCAACTAGCATGCAGAAATAAATTAACATTACTCATTGAAATCCAATCTACACGAGTCAGAGAGCAAATAAATACATTACGTTTTCCGATTGCATGAGAACGAATCACCTGCAATGGGTCCGCAAAACTCAACAAAACTCACTAACTATCTTATAATTGGCAAAAAAAAAACTTGTTCTTTCGACTCGATGCACCATTGAAATCGCGGCAAATTTGTGTGCCATCCCGCGTCAATATATTTTTTTTTCTGCTGCCCTGGCAGCTACGCGCTTTCAAACCGCGAAAACTGAAGCGGTATTAAGGACGGTGTCTACTAATGAAAGATATTTTTGCCCCGGTGTGTGATTATTCAGGAAATGTAGATCTTAACAAGTGTTATTGAGATCCAAAAAGAAAATTGGGGGTAACTACGCATTTTTCAAACATAATTCCTGAATAATATTTATAAAAAGCTTTAAAATACAAAGCAATGTATGGCGTTCTTTCTCGAATGGAAGCTTAATTATCTCTCAAAAATGCATGGTTACTCCCAATTTTCTTTTTGGATACCAAGAGTTCTTACTAAGATCTACTTTCTCCGGATAGTTTTAAACTGCGCAAAAATATCCCTGTATTAGTAAGCATCGGCGATAGGAAATCCGAATATTTGGAGATGCGCAGAACGTATGCATGCGCAATAACAATAGTAGGCACCGTCCTTAAATTTAACAGCTTCTTTCAATTACAAAAGTCGTATTTATAAACTTTCACCAAAAGTCTCGTGTAAAATTTGTTACTTTTTTTTTAAATTCAATTTACGTTCACTGCCTGAAGGCTCGTTCATGATCCCTATCCGTGAAGACCAGATAGTTTGACCTCTTGCAGCTGCCATGATCTCCAAGTCCTTGGAAATCGTACGCCCTCTCTCAAAATCCTTATTCATAGATTCTTTGGAACGTTAAAGCTTCCACGTACTGTTCGTCGCGATACAAAGCTCTTAGCGCCAACATTTATTCGCCTTTCGCATCCTGAAACGTTTCTCAGTCTTTAAAGCAACTTAAAGAGAAATTGTCATTGTAATGAAACTAGCCAGGAGGCCTTACGTTCTGACTTTAAAACGATTAATTGAAGGTCATCGGGTAAATACGCCAGTCTTAACCACCTTCAGCCATTCATTACCCAGCAATAAAACACAAAAGAGGCTGTAACAGCTAACTCACTTTCACTCAATTTGGTAATTGTTCAGTGCAATGCCATCTCAATTATGCGGTTTTTGACGCAGAAGACAAATTTTCCAGTCATTGTTTTGCTAAATGTATTAGCTTTCGACTAATAACTTTTCCTTGTTTTTTTGTTTTGCTTTAAAATTAAGGTCTCTCTCTTCTGATCAGAGCGAGGGGGGTCCTGAGGTGCTGCCCGTGACCCCCCATAGTGACCGTCAACAATATAATACAAACCATATCTGTGAGACTGGAAAAGAGTAATTTGTGTAACCTGGAACTGACTTCATCTATCAAGTTATTTTGTAGGTTTGTCCCTCCCCTCGCACTCACTGTTAATTCGAAAAACTGTCACTTTCACTGAACGAAAACAGCGTAGTTGTCGACATGACTAACCGGTGTGAGAGAGTGTGACTCCCACTTCGAAAAATCCTAGCTACGCCCGTGTGTTAATCAAGTAAATCAATTATTTTATCTTGATATCCAAATAATTGAGGTCTCGTCTTGTGCCTCGACTGTTATTATTCCGAATATCACGAAGAATTCATCTTGTAATTTTTTTAGTGGTAACTTCTGACGTCACAGCATGCCTAAATGGAATGCACCGTTCCATTGAGTATGAAAGAGCGGGAAAGTCTTCCACGGCAAACTTTTTAAGAGTAGATCAAACAGTCCAG
>NC_090892.1:10187002-10212002 GCF_036669925.1 Montipora capricornis
GTCAATATATATTTTTTTCTGCTGCCCTGGTACCTACGCGCTTTCAAACCGCAAAAACTGAAGCGGTATTAAACTCAACAGCTTCTTTCAATTACAAAAGTCGTATTTATAATCTTTCACCGAAAGTCTCGTGGAAAATTTGTGTTACTTTTTTTTTTTTTATTCAATTTACGTTCACTGCCTCAAGGCTCGTTCATGATCCCTATCCGTGAAGACCAGATAGTTTGACCTCTTGCAGCTGTCATGATCTCCAAGTCCTTGGAAATCGTACGCCCTCTCTCAAAGTCCTTATTCATAGATTCTTTGGAACGTGAAAGCTTCTACGCACTGTTCGTCGCAATACAAAGCTCTTAGCGCCAACATTTATTCGCCTTTCGCATCCTGAAACGTTTCTCAGTCTTTAAAGCAACTTAAAGAGAAATTGTCATTGTAATGAAACTAGCCAGGAGGCCTTACGTTCTGACTTTAAAACGATTAATTGAAGGTCATCGGGTAAATACGCCAGCCTTAACCACCTTCAGCCGTTCATTACCCAGCAATAAAACACAAAAGAGGCTGTAACAGCTAACTCATTTTCACTCAATTTGGTAATTGTTCAGTGCAATGCCATCTCAATTATGCAGTTTTTGACTCAGAAGACAAATTTGCCAGTCATTGTTTTGCTACATGTTTTAGCTTTCGACTAATAATTTTTCCTTTTTTTTTTTTTGTTTTGTTTTAAAATTAAGGTCTCTCTCTTCTGATCAATAGCCGCAGAAAGCAGTCATCAATAACTCCATCGCATTACATTAAATGTTTAAGTGAACTATGGTCATCATTCGACTGTGGTTATCAACTGAAAACTCATATTTCGATTGTTCCGCGGGTTTAACTGACGTTTTGCTTTTAAATAAGGTAAATTCGCTGTGAATTGCTGCCTCTTAACTAAGAGCAAGAGCAATTTCAAGGATTGCTCAAGTTTTTTCAGGACTTGGCCTCGCTGGTGCAAATTGTTTTATTTTTTTCAAGGTGTCTGCCCTTTGCAAAAGCAAATGTTAAATAAAATCGCGGGGGTGAACAAGAAGAATAATTTAACCCTTATGCATAAGGTAAGATTGCTTGAAAATATATGGCAAGGGACAAAACTTGGATAAAACAGCTACACACTTATACACCGCTGAAATTGGAGGTTAAAATAATAAATGTCGCGGTTTTGTTCTGTTCTTACTAACTCATTCACGATTAAAAAATATCTTACTTGCTTTAATTTTAAGGCTGAAAACTTGACTTAGTCATAACTAGTGAAGACCTAAGCCCTTTTTCAGCCTCGCCGATTGTACGCTTATCAATAAAATGTGGTAGGTGTTCGGTTCCTCTTAGAATTTGAGATAGGAATTTTAAAACCTTGTGACTTTTTTTTTTCAGTTAACATTGTGAAGTTGTCAGTGGTAATTTAAACCTTTCCACAGAATATCCGCAACTGTTCGAAAGGACACAAAGGCGGGTGAGAATAATTCTAAAAGGTGAGCGCAGTAAGAGGTCGATCTGAGTCTTTTATTCCGTCTCTAGATCTGTACTGAGAGATAAATGCATATGTACGCGTTATTTAAATTTCCCGTTTTTGGAAGTTTAAGCCACGACGCAACCAGCAATAGTATATAGTTGGCCAAAAGAGGGAAAATAGTCTTACTGCACGTGCGGCACGCATTTTTTGGTACTTCTTTTTTTTTTTGGCGAACAACAACGTGAAAAAAAACGAGAGCATACCGTAACAATGAACCGTTAATTCTCTATCTTTAATTCAAGAATATTCGCACCAGCCTAGGTTTGAAATAATTCGCCTGTTAAAGTTTTGTACAAAGTAAACACGATAGAAAAATCGCGGAATTTTGAAGCGGTGCTGTCGCTGCTTAAACTCCCTAGCATGTGTATTTTAAAGTCCCTAGTATTAGAATTTAAAAAGTTACATCTTGTCTTGAGTTTGTGTTAGCTTCGGTGTTATATACTTCTAGAAACAATTGCCGTAGTTATTCATAATCAGCTTTTTTTTTCGGTCATCCTCTTGTTTATTTTGTGTCCACTGCGTTTGTCGCAGCCAGTAGACACTAAGCTATGATGAAATTGTTAAGTTCTCGATTTGTTAACTTTCATTTCACGTCCATCCCGCGGTTCAGCCAAACTGTGTATTCAAAAACTCTTATAGATTAGTCGTCGTTAATCGATAACTCATCCGTAATGCCGAAGGTCCGTCGTCTGTCAACGTTGCAGTCCATCTGTCAACTTCCGACAGTAACAGAAGTAAACTGTCGTCTACAGTCAAGCACAAGTTTAAGGTTCCTAAGACAGAAGGCTTAGGCGTACAAAGCATCGACAAACTCGACCTACAATGTAATCAAAGTATTAAAACTCAGGATACATTCCATTTTCGAGGATCGTTCTTTTAACAACTTTGGTTTGAATTTCGTTTAAAATCAGTTCTTCTTTCTCGTTACATTTTGGGAGGCGAGTCTTTGGGTAAGGATTTTGCCACCACCCCCGTACATCCACGTCATCCCGTACAGAGACAATCAAGAGAATTTTGTGTAGCTAAAACGCTCAACTTGCCCAAAGGCCTTTCCTGGCGCTAAGTCATATTTTTGCAATACATGAGGCTGATCCTGTGCCGAGGCGATAGCGAACGAACTTCGTTTATGCTATACCATCGATAAAAAATTATTTCCCTTGGGAAACTGAATCATCGGTCAAACCTAACAGAGGTATTTGCATCTCATTAAAAGGAGAGGACGCTAATCAGCGAGTATCACCTTTAGATCACCCCTAATAAGACACTGGCACTAGTGTCGAAACGTTAGGTCTTGAATAGGCCTTTTTCAACAAACGATCTCCTGGTACAAAATCCGCCATGCTGGAGGGCAAGCTCATTATTATTCCCCCACTGGGACATAAAACAAAGGCAAGTCAAGCTTGATAGGTTCAGGTCTCTTGGCAAACACACGTCAACCAAGGAATCATTTCCTTGGAAACTCAAGATAGTTCATACTTTCAAAGTGCCATTTCATTTTCTACTCAAAAATATATAGGTTTCTGGCAGACTAGATACAAAGTAAAATACTCAGGGGAATTTAGAAAGTCAAAGAATTTTTAACCCCGGGAGATTTGAATTGGGTTAGACGGGTTAGCAACGGTGGCTCAGTTGGTTGAGCACCGGGCTGTCACGTGGGAGGTCGTGAGTTCAACTCCGGCCGGACCAACACTCAGGGTTTTTAAATAACTGAGGAGAAAGTGCTGCCTTTGTAATTACATCTGCAAATGGTTAGACTCCCTAGTCTTCTCGGATAAGGACGATAAGCCGGAGGTCCCGTCTCACAACCCTTCAATGTTCATAATCCTGTGGGACGTAAAAGAACCCGCACACTTATCGCAAAGAGCAGGGCATGTAGTTCCCGGTGTTGTGGTCTGTCTTCTGTGGTGTATCATGTTTGGGAGGGTTAATGCTTGGAGATATTAGCTACACCAAGCTACCCTAAAAATCCGAGGGTAAATAAAGATGTATGATATGATAAGATGATATGATTTGGTCTATTGTTTATTTTCCCGCAAAACCTGTTTTAAAAATAGACACGTTTTTTGACGCTGATTAATAGATTCTTACTCTTGGGGAATGGACTCTTGACCATACACATTAAACATATGTACGCATTGCGTACCTATTTTCTATATTTAGTATATCCCGAAACAATCCGTCCACCTCCATCGCCAGCGCCAGTGGAAGTTGAAGAACATCGAGATTTCGCAGTTCTTAAGGCCTCAGGTAAAGGTTTCAGCTGAACTAGTAATTGAAGGATTTAGTAGTATAAGGAAATCATATGATGAACAAAGCTGCTTCTCCCTTATATTCAATTGTATTTTTCTTCAGCATTGTTTTAGATTATGGAAGAGAAAAATTGGAAAATAATTACTGGGTTGGAAACCCAGTCAGCCTCTGCGTTTCATTTCTCCGTTTTTTTCGTGACGGGAAAAGTCTTTCCTGTTACTCCTCTACTAAGTAGTGTCTTTGTGCATAGAGTCTTCTGCGCGTATTTTCATGGGTTTCAGGGGGTAGGAGAATGCGTAGAATTCTCTGATGGACACAGTAGAATATTTAATTAACCTGCAATGGCGTCGGAGTCATTGAAGCACAAATGGTGTTTTGGTGGATTTTTGAACAAAATGTACCTTTATGGAGCTAAAGAATGGTACGTCAATTGGATAAATTGGACAGGCGGTGGAAAATAAATATCCGGAATCTTAAAAGCGACGAGTAATGGACTTCGACAACAATCTTTCGCCCGACGAGCCGTAATTAGACTTGCCACAAGTCGACCTTACGAGAATCCCAGGAGAAAATGTTTTGGCGAGCGAAGCGTGATTTTTCGGACGCGAGGCGGATGAGCGAGCGACGAGGTCGCGAGAGGTCGACTTGTCTGGCTTAGAAGGTTTTCATTTCCGTTTCGCGCCAAAAAGGGGATGACGTCATTCGCAAGCTCTGCACTTGAATGGCGCCATCCGACGAAAACAATCAAACGTGTTTGTTTCTCCGAAATCGAAAGAGGAAATTTGTTTACTTTGTGCCAAATGCATCAGAAAAAAAAGACGAAATAAATCGAAAGCTTATTTCAATCTCGAGTCGCCGCTTGGAAAGAAGATCTCTAGTGATACTTTTTGGACCAACGCTTTGTGTCGTAAGTGTGTTGACAGAGACGAAACACTATAGTTCGGAAGATTAACGAGTAAGGGAAAGCTTCGAATCGTCAAGAAAGTTAACTGATCTCACTCATGAAAGATCAGGTAGGCTTCACGTATAGGAGACGAGCTAGACCGGGATTAAAAGACATGCTATAACGCGCCGAATAGAAGTGGAGATATATCTTATGGTGCGTTCGATTGGGAAATCCGGATTTAGATCTTAAAATCTGGATATTCGGATTTCCAATCGAACACAAAATCCAAAAACGGATTTCGCGACTGATTTTGTTAATTGAAAGCCTTACCCGACATGAATTTCCAATTAGTGAATCTGCGACAAAATCCGTTGTCAGATTTTGTGTTCGATTGGAAATCCGAAGATCCATATTTTAAGATCTAAATCCACATTTTCCAATCGAACGCACCCATAGTGAAACGATGCAATGACTCTAATCGATGACGACACACATTTTAAAATATTTTGTTTCAGTCGACGAAAAATGCGCCAATCGCTGTTGAGAATCGCCTCGGGACTTCCAGACACCAGATTATACTTAAGATTTAAATGTCCTTCATCTGTTGCTTTGAACAAGCGTCTCCTACATACGACGCTCTAATGGAGATTAGAACTTTCATGAGTGAAATCAGTGGAACAATTACGAATACGAAAGCATTTCAATCCTCTCCAAGTAAACGATCAAAATTGTACGGGGCTAGCTCAAAGGTCAGACTTTTCAGTCCCAGCTCCGGTTGGAGCAGACACAAACAAATCTCTGCAAGACAGATATGCTTGAATTGTTTTCTTCCGATAGTCGCGCAATTCGGAATATCCTGAAGCTTCATCCATCACCTGTGTTGAAAGTCACATTTCCCTGCGTGTGGCAAATTATGATTGACAACTATATCCCCTGGGGTCCACAAGGACTACCTTGATTGGTCTAGCTCAGCAACCCGTTTTTGGGTCGCTAAAATTGGCGCCACTCAAGTATGAAAAGTCCTTCGTCCCGCGCGCCATCTACATGAGACGAAGGACTTTTCGAAAGTCTAAGCCGTAATCAAAGTAAGCTATATTTCTAATATTTTACCAAGTGTGGTGTTATGTACAACACTGAAACCAAATGGAAAATTCTCTGGTAAGTTATGGGTTCAAAGTTAAGTGGATCTGTGATCTCTGTTGTCTGGCTATTTGTATTTATTTGTACTCAACTCTGCACAGTCTTCAGGTAAAAAAATAATTGGAAATGTGACAGCCAAGAATTATTTGAAAGAAAGCTTGTCGTCTATTTTGTGCTTCATTATTCAAAGGAAAGGTTCTTCAGGAAAGGGTTTGATCCTGAAATTCATTTTGTTGTTTATGGTAATTTTTGAAAAAAAGGTCTATGCCTATATTAATCTTACCAAAGCTTAGAAAAGTAAAAGACCTCAAAATGGGACAGGACATTACAAAATAATTAAACGTGTGAACGTGTGAGCCAAAGAGCCTTTGCTGGCACGACATCTGGGTGACCCCTCAAATGGTCTTACTAACCCCCCACTTGAAAAAATTAACCGGAACGCTTCAGTTCAATACCACCCAACTCAGTGCCTTCTGTTTTTGTGTAACACGTACCACAGGCAACCCAGTGTACGCTCATGGAGCGTCTAGTTCCTATTTATTATATCGTATGATACCAAATTCTTACTCTTGGGTAATGGACTCTTGAGCATACGCATTCACCAGATGCACGCATTGCGTACCTATTTTTTTAGTCCTCCAACTATCGCGAAAACAATGTGTCCACTTTCGATCGCCAGCGCCTGTGGAAGTTAGAGAACATCGACATTTCGCAATTCGTAAGCCCTCAGATGAACGTTTCAGCTGAACTAGTAATTGAAGGATTTAGTAGTATAAGAAAATCATATGATGAACAAAGCGGCTTCTCCCTTATATTCAATTGTATTTTTCTCCGGCATTGTTTTAGATTATGGACAGATAAATAGGAAAATACTTTAATAAGGCATCGGATCCTTAGCCACTGATGCGTCATCTGCTAAGCGAGTTAAGGCCTGATTTATGCGAAATCATTCGGTCGTCCCATACGAATCCGGCCGAATTAGTAAAAAGACCTTAAAACAATTTCAGACCGCAATTTGATTATAAGTATGTACCTGGAATTTTTAATTATGGATGCAAGACGAACAAATAAGACCGTGACATCGAACCAACTCATTCCATTATTTACTTGAACATTCTAGCTGGTGATCATGCATATAGAAATTTCCAAAGGTAGTTGTAATTTGATAAATAGGTTTCCCAATATATTTTAAAAGTCTCACACGAATGCCTTGTAAGCAAAATAATCGGAATCAATGATGTTTGAACCTTATAGGTCCACTTGAAAGTTTTTTTCCGATTTTCTCACGTAATGAAATAAATCTCAAGGTGCGCCACACCTTAATATGCTTCCCTTTCCCTACTTAATGAGTTTTTCTTCCTTTTACTTGCAAATGCAGGAAAAATGAGCAACAGGAAATTATTTTGAAACATTTCTAATTGTCTGACATTTCATGACTTGTCATAGCCGATAAGAATGTTTATTACATTTGCAGCTGTTTCTTTGAACCATATTTATTCAAGAAGTGATTCACTTCTGCTTGCACTCTGCTCTTTTTGAACGGCAAACTTCAGGTATTTATCTCAATTCATCACAAGAAATTTCTATGCTATGATGAGGAACTTTTAGTCTAGCTAAGCTAAAAAGTACACAAAATTTAAAGGAAAACAATAGCATAAAACGAAAAACAGAAGGAAACATTTGAACGTGTCGCGTTTACGCTAGAGGATACAAGACCGACTACAGTCAGAGCCAGGAGGACCAAGGGGCTACGTACCAGGCAAAACGGGCTCCCTATTTGTACGTGTTGTTTTTTCCATCTCATGTCTATAATTCAAATGCGTTTGCAATCCACAAAGGCTCATAGGTTGCTAGTTTAGCTTGCAGATCCATGGTTGATAGCGGCTTCGCCCATTACCAATTGAGATTTCTGACCTCAGACCCAAAGCTGTAGCAAGCGCGAATTCTTGTTCATTGTTATAATTAGTTGGAGCGACCTGATGAATTTTGAGTTCTCTGAGGTACATATTTGAAGTCCGGGAACTCAAACATTGGTGGAGGCACTGTGACTAAATAACGCTAATAAACAGTGCGAATTGATTCTACAGGGATTGAGTGTGCCGAGTTGAAAAATGAACTTTGTTCCAGGTTTTCGCGGCTTCCGTGTTTCCTTGGTGTAAGGAAAAGACAGCATACTGTCATGTTACGAGTGGAGTGGCTCACAGGGTTGAAATAGCGCGCAATGGCTTTTCATGCATTTTTGTTATTATTTTTGTATCACAAAGATGGTCGTGGGGGGGGGGGGGGGGTCGTAAAGTTATGTAGATCTTTCAAGGATTCCCTATTTTAGAGATTCTTCCCTATTCAGATAATCATACTACTACTACTACTACTACTACTACTACTACTACTACTACTACTACTACTACTACTCAGGCTGCTGCTGCTAATAATAATAATAATAATAATAATAATAATAATAATAATAATAAAGCCCTCTATCGACAACCATTTGCAAGAACGTACATCATGGCTTACAAGTAACAAATTTAACTAAATTAATAAAAACTGTTACAGTAACAATATCAATTTAAACCTATTTTAAAAAGAGCTAAAACGGATTATAATAGTAATCACATAACATTAAATAAACAGCGATTAAGAAAAATCTTCTTGTAGCGTTAAGTTTTAATCTTGGGGAAAATATGAGGTTGACCACGCGCACGTAAAACTCTAGAGCGATATGAAAGTAATAACTCGGAGAGTGCGCTGTCTTTCTTAATCCAAACTTGTGATATTCCTTATTTTGGATAGTCCTCGTTTCCTGTTTGCTGTTCCACATTTCTTCATTTTCCTTTCTTTATTCAAATCCTCTAAGTCAATGTTGATCCACGTTGATTATTTATTTGATGAAAGATGTTGGCCTTTGCGCGTCATCGCTTCATAGGCAGACCAATAAGACTCTGTCGACCGCACGTGAGCACCAGGCTTTCAAAATACTGTATAAAACCATTTCGGTCTCTCTTCGTTCGTTCTGACGCTACCCAACTAGGTTGGTAGGGGCTCCGCCGCGTGCCGTTCAAGTATCGGTCTTGCGGTGTTCTTGGTCTCTCCATGCGCGGATTTTGGGACAAAGAGAAACAGTTCACAGTATAATTACATCTTGAAAAAACAATGTTAAGTGTCTTTTATATTATACATCATCAAATTTGTAAATCAGAAACTGGATATAAATCTACACCAGTTTTCGTGGTCATAGAACGCTTTCATTTATTATACTTCTATAACCTTGAAATCGGCCCCAGTGTGAGCTATCAATAACTTCTTGTTGTCGAAGCAACGAAAACTTTGCAGTTCGAGAGCCTTCATGCTTGACTCTTCTTCCAAACACCTTTTTGATCTCGACGGTACTAGATACAATCTTGGAGGGGGGTCCATGTTATTCGTGAATACCTATTGCCGCGGTGTAAATTTTACCCGACTATACTGCTTTCCTTTTGGCTAGTGGCCTCAGGAATTATTAACAATTTTACAATTATTTTCCATGCAGACCGTGACAAGTATGGTGGGCATGGATCTATCGAAAATCGCTTGGATTTTGTCCTTTGGAGTGGTTGCAGCTTTAGCAATTTCTGGAAACGCACTAACCATCGTCATATTTGTGAAGAAACTAAAACGCAGGCGGTCCCAAGTTCCCCTCATAAGTTTGGCTGTGGCAGACCTTATGGTTGGAGCAATAACAGTTCCTCTTTTTATCGTCACAAAGTGGATCACGAATTTTCAATACCAGAACCTCTTTTTAATCGCCATCCTAGAATGGACTGACATGTTCACTGGATTTACCTCGATTTTCACTTTAACGGTGATCGCATTGGAGCGATTGTTAGCCATTGGCTGGCCTCTTCGTCACCGAGCACTAAGCTGCAAATCTTATGTAGTTGCTATAGCAACACCATGGATCCTAGCTTTTACCGTAGCATGGATCGCAACTATATTCGGCTACGTGAGTGACCAACTTATTCCCTTTCTAGTCCTTATCTCTGTATTCCTATTTGCACCCAGTATTCTGACCTGTGCTGCCTACTCTCTTCTCTGGATTAAAGAAATGTCTCGATGTAGAAAGACCCGTGCATTTCGAGATGCAAGAGATTTTAAGCTGGCAAAAACTGTAGCGTTGATAACGGGAGTATTTCTTGTTACCTGGCTTCCATTTCAGATATTTTTGTTGATCATTAACCTATGTATTTCGTGTAGGGAATTATCTCCAGTGCTGGGCACGATCTTCAAACTTCTCCAATACGGAAACTCGGTGGTCAACATACTAATTTATTCTTTTAGAATCGCTGAATATAGATCAGCTCTTTTTGAAATATTACGTTGTTGTAAATGTTCTTGCCAACAACATCAGATTCAATTTGGCTTGTCGTCGAGCGTGTCTCTTATTTCTATGACAACCTTAGCAGACATTCAGGCAATAAACTCCAATGATTATCCGCAAACAACACGTCTTTAAAAAGATTTTGAGGCCAAGACAAAATTGTCTTCTACTGTACATGGCTCAGAGGACGTTGTTTCAAATTACAAGCTTGCGCTAACGTTGTTGTTTCGTGTAAATATTGATAATGATAATAACTTTATTAAAGTCCCAAGCAAAAGGCTACGGCTCAACTATAATTCTGATAATTGGCAGGATAAAATCAAGTCACATGAAAATACAGTGGGTCAAATCAAATGTTTGTACTGTTGACCAGAGGGGAAAGACTGGAGAACCTCTTGAAATTTAAACTGTCTGTCCATTACTTAAGTTATAAAGTGAGTGCGCAAATTTTTTGATTTGGTAAAAATCCAATCATCAGTGATCTTTTAAAGCAGGAAAAGAAACAAATGGTTTGGTACATGACCGAGCCGGTGATATAGGTTATGGGTTTATTTTTATTTTTTCAACACAAAGTTTTCTGACGTGAAATGTAGAACAGACTATCTCGGTGGTGAACTGGACTTTTATCAGATTTTTACCAATTCAGAAGGTCACAAACTATAAAATTAAAAAACAAAGCTGATTTATCCCTCAGCGTAGGATGACTTTTTTCAAGCCAAAAAAAGTTTCAGGGTTAGGTATGATTTTATTTAGTGGAGCTTAGAAAGCAGATTGCATAGGTTGCAACTGACCTCTTCCAAAGCAGGATTCAGGGACATAATGCATGTGTTAAGATTAATAATACTATTAATTCCAAAGAAGGGCCAATCAGTGTTCAAGTTACGAAAATTATTAATATCATCAACGTTTCGGCTGTGGCCTCGTTTCGAAATAGAGAATGCAATGTCTGACAAACTCCTCATACCCCTCCCCCTAGTAGCTTGTAGTATGCCCAGGCATATTTTGGCGCTAGGCCGGGTGTTAGGGTGGAAAATTAACCTAGCGTTTCGCTGAGGGGAGGACGGGTGGAAAAAAAACCAGGGAACAAGATTGTATTGTATCGGGGTTCTTTAACAAATTTAAACTAAATAAATGACACACAAAATGCAGTTTATCAAGCAACAGTCTCCACACAATCTTCATCAGAAACATACGTCGGCCTCGCTACAAATTTTAAAGAGCGTTACAGAAACGACACAACATCCTTTCGACATCAAAATAATTGAGGTCTCGTCTTGTGCCTCGACTGCTATTATTCCGAATATCACGAAGAATTCATCTTGTGATTTTTTTAGTGGTAACTTCTGACGTCACAGCATGCCTAAATGGAATGCACCGTCCCATTGAGTATAAAAGAGCGGGAAAGTCTTCCACGGCAAACTTTTTAAGAGTAGATAAACAGTCCAGCTTAGTTTGAGCGGCATTCCTTTAGCATGTTTGTATGTTTACCGGACTATTTAAAAAAAAGTCACTGCTTACGAGCCAGGAGGCCCATCAGGCCGGCGCTTATCTCCGGTTTCCGTAGCATGAAGCGACTAGGAGTATTTATACTCCCCCTGGATGGGATGCTAGTCCATCTCAGGGTTACCCTCAGCATTACGCCGGTACCCATTTATACACCTGGTTGGAGAGAGGCACCGTGAGAGTAAAGTGTCTTGCCCAAGAACACAACACAATGTCCCCGGCCAGGCCCCGAACCCGGACCACTCCATCCTGAGTCGAGCGCACTAACCATGAGGCCACCGCACCTCCCATAGCATTGAAGAATTCTGGTAGCTCCAACGGGGCTCGAATCTTGTTGGAGCCACTTGAATCTTTCAGGTGTCTATTAGAGACATTTGCTTAGATTGTCCAGAGCGAGAATCCGTTGGTTCCTTTGGCATATTAAATATGGTCTTGCCAAAACACACAACTTATGTCTTCTTCAAGCTAAATGTTTTCTAATAGTTCTAGAGTCACGTTGGCGCATTGGTCATGAATCATGAGTTTAAACTGTTACCTGATTCTCCGAGTAGTCCAGTTTTCCTCACTCACAGCCAATTACAATTGGCCGTGGTGCAATACTGCAACGTCAGACATGGATTGTACAACGGCTTCCAGAGGCGCGTTATGCATGCTATCGACCCGACATCGTAAGCCTCTTATTGAACCCGAAAAGCCCGTTACGGCGAGCGAGTTTATTATTATCATCATGATTAAGTTTAGCGAGGCGTTGAAAGAGATGCCGAACCTTGTGTTATTCGCAAGTGAATTAAACCGTATGAGGTGCACGGCCACTGAGCATGGGACTAACTGCAGGCGAATTGGCGTCGTTCACGGTGACAAACGTTTGATGGTGAAGCCGCATGACTGACGTACAGGTACTTACATCATAAGTGAACTCTTGCAAAAGCACATCGTGGCCCTCTGAGTGATTTGAAGATCGATTAAACATTTGAACAAGAGCTTCCTTGAACTCGGGAATCCTAAAAGTATACACAACAGCGTTCATGAATGAGTTGCTATAATGCAGGAGCTTGATAAGGAAGACAGCATTAGTGGACAAGGAGCATGTTTTGCAGAAATGCACCAGAATGAAGACGAGTTCGAACGGGAGCCACGAGAAAACAAAAATGGCTGTGACGCACAACAAGGTTATGCTCAGCCGCTGCTCAAGTTTCATGTCCTTGCATCCTTTTGCGCTGTTTTTCCTGTTGATTTTTAATATGATGAATATATAAGCGGAACAAGCAAGTGCCAAAGACAATGTCAAGGACAGAATCACCACGGTGTAGAAGGCCTCCTTTATAATGCGCAAATAAAAAGCGACGCTCATGGCAGCGACGCATGCGGAGAGAATCCACGTGGCAGCGATGCAACCGAAGTAGACGTTTCTTGAAATCATTCGAAATTTGAAGGGAATGGACACAGCGATCAGTCTCTCCACGGATACAATCGCCAGAGTGAAAACGGAAGCTAGCCCAGATAGAATATCTACAAAAGTGTAAACCATCGGCAGCACGAGGCCTGGAGTCCAAGCTTCAGAACCTACCACGTATGAAACAAAGAGCGGGACAGATACGGCTCCAACCATGAAATCAGCAATGGATAGGTTAATGAGAAAGTAGTGCGTGTGCTTTCGACGAGGTTTGGTTTTGATAAAAGCAGCGATGGATACCATATTTGTGACCACAATGAGAACAGAGACAATACCATACGATGTCGCCCAGAGAGCAGTTTGTGACGCCTTACTTGATGAACCCGTAGAATTGGTCATCTTTATTCCTGCCGTGAAGAAACAAAACAAGTTTCTTGATTGGTTTTCTGTACTTAGCTTTGCCCTGTTGGCTGGGTAGTGCCAAAATACACTGTGTATTGGTGGGCCGGGGAGAAAACCAGAAGAGATAACAACAAGGCCTGCTGTTCTTTGTTCATTGATTCAATAACTGATATCATTTATCTCAAATCAGAATATAAAACACAGAAAGATTTGGCTGAAAACAAATTTGTTGATTCCGGTTGAAAATCAAATGCATTTTAACATTGACAAGACAAATAGTGCATTATTTAGCGACTTGTTGAAAAGCATTCCTTAATTAGGTCAGTTGTCAATCAATTTAAAAATCATCTTTGTATCATGAACAGTAAAGGCCCAGGCAAATGCTTCAACGTTTGCTTTGAACAGCATCCATGCAATTTTGTTGAACCAAGCTGTCATGACATCAAAGTTCAACCATATTTTAATTACTAAAGTACTGTCTACAATGGCTGTGGCAGTGATCTCGCTGAAAAGCTTCAGAAGTTCCAAAATCGTGCAGCCCGTACTTTAATGTGTGCCATTTATGACTCTAATATCCGCGAAAAATTGTTCCGGGTACTGGGTTGGCGTAAACTCAAATATCAAAGATTGAAAACAACTGCTGTTATGACGTATAAATCTTTACATGGGATAACCCCTGAGTATCTAAGTTCTAGCCTAGAACTGGTTTGTTTCGAAACGACAAAACATCATTCGATCAATTAAGGAATACTGAAATAAATTGCCACCTCCGCAGCGCCGCACCAATTATTTGAAGATGAGTTTCTCTCACAGCGGAGCCAGGTTGTGGAACAGCCTATCCAGTGACCTTAGTGAACTTAGACCTTAACCTACGTCACCACAGTTTTTGAATGAGTTTTAACACGGCATCCTCCTAAAGCAGCTTTCAGTACGTACACGGTTAATAGTATTTCAGGTTACCATTACATCGATATTTTTAAATCGTTGCTGTCCTCCCTCCCCCCCCCCCCTTCCCCCTCCCCCGCCTTCCCCGTTTAAGCTGAATCGAAGTTGAATCGAAGTTGAATTATAAAAGCGTTAGACTGTGCTTCAACAACCATTCAACGTTTCTTTATATAGTTATTTTGTTCTTCGGAATGTTGAAAGACTATGAAGCCATTTGCCGCCTCTTTCGACATTGTTGGGTATGCACTTGCTTACTAATCGGATTCTCATTGAATGACGTATCCATGTCCGTATCCATAGTAACAACCGCGGCTGCAGTCTGGGACTGAATTACCAGCCTCTCCTGAAGCCCTGTTGAATCCGGCAAATGTCGATGATGTGTTGAAACCGTTCGCCCACCCCAGCAGCAAAATCGAACGGATGTTGAACCAAGTGTTACAGTCGTTTGCCCGGGCCTTAAGATATTTTTCCTTGCATTCCTGGGTTTTTAATTCTCTTGTTGTCTTGTGTCCACCAACGGGAATAATAGGGCCGTTTATACGACAGAAAATAAGCCGCGGCTTACATAAGACGCGAACACACCGTATAAATGGTACAAAATCTACGTTTACGGCTTTCTCAAGCCGCTACTTATCCTAGCCTGGGAGTTTATACTCGTATAAATAGTTCCATTCGCGTATTATGTACGCCGTGGCCAGCGTAAGCCGCGGCTCATTTTCTTTCTTATGACCTATTGTCATCTTAGCCTCTTGATGAATTTGAGACTGATTATAAAAAGGGATGGAAATTTCTTTATAGCACCTCTGGAGTACACATTTTTCACTACACTTCAACGTAGACCAATCTTGATAGCTCAGTTCACAGTCCATCAAATTCCCTTCGTAGCCTCCCACTTTTTTTAAAGGCAAACATCTTTTCTTCCCTGAATTTGAGTCTGATAAGTAAACGATAAGAATTTAGGTTTTCCTTTGCAACTGTAGTGTTTCGTTAGCCAATCCGTGAATCCTAATTTCATTAGTCAACTGAATCCCTCGTTGCTTTCCAAAATCCGACAACATGCCGTAGAGATAACGAATAGATTTTTAGCTTATTGAGAATAATGCATCTTTCATAAATCTTAAGTAAAGCTGGAAACTGAGCCACGTATATAAGTTTATCAGAAAATACTGTTAAATCCGGCCTCATCAGACACGTTTTATCGTCCGGAAAAAAGTCTATGTTTGACCGCAAGACATTTTGACAAGCTTTACAGGATTTACGATACCGGAAAGATAACCAAGAATATCCCTCTGACACGGAAACAGTTGTGACGTCCGCCTGAATGATAATAAATCCTAACAACTGCAAATAGTCAACTATTTAAATTGACAGAAGTGATAAGGAAATGAATAAAAAATGAAATTAATATTACAAAAGCGAATAGGTAACCAGAAGTCCAGCGAACAAAACAAAAACTTTAAATAAAAGTTGGAAAGGCCATCACAGTTAGTAAAGCAAGCTTCAACAGTTGTATAGGAAGCCCGAACAAAGCAGGAACCCGTTGATAGCTCAGTTGATAAGCCCATTCAATCCTTGTGTGTTTGGTTTTTCTCTTTTTTTTTGGGGGGGGGGGGGGTGGGGGCTTTTGCAATTTCTCAATTTCCTCATCTAACCGCGATAACCATATTTGTTTGCAACGTTCATTGCATTCTATTCCACTGGAGACAGACTAATGTCTCTAATTTCCGAGTCAGGATTTCGACTTGGATTTTCCACTTGGATTTTCGACTTGGACTTCGAATTGGATTTTCGAATTGATCAGTGTAAAATGCAGGGGTTAAAATGCGAAAAAAGGTTAAAATGTAACTGTTGAAAAAGCTAAAATATTTAGGCTTATCCAACTTAAAAATCCAACTCGAAATTCTAACTCGGTAAATAGGCAACCTCATTCCGCGGTTCAAATACCAATCGTTATCAGAAGAGAGACCGGGGGGGGACTTTCATATAAAAAGGTGAGGGATGCTCGTCAGAAATTTTAAATTATAACCCTAAAGAAGACCAACCCAGACTTTTTTTGACCCCTAAAAGAGACTCTAAAAGTGCCCCTGTGATCAAAAATTCACTTGCTTTGTTTCTTCAGATTGTTAAAGTGTGTTTGCTCAACACCTGGCTAGCAAAATTTTGAGCTTTGATTTTTATCAAACGGCCGCTTACTTTGAGTGTAAGTTTTGGATTTCACGGTCCAACATTTCACGGTCCGAGTTCAAAACTGACCGACTGGACTTCAGAGGGTTGGATTCAGGGAAAGTGACGTCAAAGGCTCACTCACTTATAACTGCAGCATGCGAGTTTAAACGTTTGAAAGCCCACAACTCCCGTGCTTCATATTAATTCTGCGGCGTTCACATGCGTCGTAGTCTTAAACTAGTGAGCCTTTGAGGGAGGTCATTTTCTCCTCGATCTATGGTCCATCTAATAGGAAACTTCCATTTAAAATAAACAGGTGTCTTTTTCAGTTAAATCAAGGCTTAGAACTTTGGTGGCATAGTGTTTAGTTAACATAGTCTTGAAATCCAAAGAAAAAAAGATTTGATTTTTTGGTCACAGGGGCGCTTAAATGATGGCAAAGACATTATCATCCAATACTTTCACCTGCGTGAGGAAATATAAAAGTGTAAATATACACTTTCATACTTCTTCGCGCGCAACCAGAACACCGTAAGTGAGTCCAAAATCCGAAATTTACACACCCTGAGCGAGACGACGAGCATCCCTCCCCTTTGTATATGGGATCCCCCCCCCCCCCCGAACCCGGCATAGGGATCACAGCCATTAAGAAAACCCAATGCTTCGACTGTAATTCAAAGAATCGAATTCGTTAATAAATGATAAAGTGACTTTATATGATTTGTGGTTGATTTACACTCCCTTTCTTAGCGAGATGTGTTTATCACAAGAAAAATGCTTCCGTGAAGGAAATAACTGATCGCCGCTAGTCAGGCTAGAATCGGAAGCATTTTCGTTCGACATTCGTCTTGGGATAATTACGATCGCGGTCACCAACCTTGACAAACTCGAACAAAATGAGTAGCTGCAGAATGAAATTCGTAAATTTGATTTTATCAAACGAGTCGAGCTAAAGAGAGAATTGCCACCGGGAAAAAATGGCTCAGTGACGTTTTAAGATTTAGTCCTCCGTCATAGCAAATTTTGCAGCTGCAGAATGAGTCGAGGCACGATCTTTGGAAGATTATATTTTTGGCAATATTTACCACTGGAGTTCACCGCAGCTCTCTCCAGGCCATAATTTTTCTCTGTCAGTTTTCTGGTTTTTCCTCAAGAAAAATGTTAGGACATGAAAATAACAATTTGCCGCGGTTAAATTGATAGTGTTTCGGTGACTTTGCATAAAATAACACTTACTGTCAACTGAAATAAACATAATAATATAATAACGGCTTGGTGGCTTCGATTTTGTCATAGCCCCCTCGGGCCGACTTCCTGGTTTTATTTTTTAAAATCATTTTCATAGGTATTAATTTCTGATATGAAGGGAATTAAAAAACGCTAGATGATAATCAATGGAAAATTAAAGTTGCTATCGTTTTAGTGGTAACAAGGGTACAGAAAAGATCTGAGTGTTCCTTTATCAATCAGATTTATTATTAATAACAGTATATATTACTATTATTATTAAATGTGATTGTTACTTGTGCAAACATCACTATGACAGGCTCCAAATTTGTTATATTCTCCCTTCTGTGGCTCACAAAATAACAAGAATAAGGAGAATTTCTCTGAAACAAATCAAGGTCGACTTGTAATAAAGTTAAAGAAAATCGTCAGTTATTGGGTATGCCGATCGATACGATCTTATCCAAAAAAAAGCACGGTTTTATTTTGAAGAGATAAGTAAGTTTGTTGCCTCAAGCACATCACCTTCAAACCAAATATCGAAAACACGGAAGGGAAAGAGGATCTTTTAAATCAAAGAAAATATCATAAAATATTCTGATTATTGAAAAGCCATAAACCAGTTATAATTCAAAGCAGGCATATAAAGCCGGCGGGTAATTTTCAGAGTGGGAAAACGTGAGACGTTCAATAAAGTCACCACGACACGTATTAAGACAGAGAAATCGCGAAATTTTCTTCGACACCCAAGCTATTAAAAATTGCGCAATTCACTTGAATGTAATTTAAACTCAATTCAAACGGTATTTAATCTCGCAAATGCAAAAAAAAAAGCTTTATGAAAAGACAGGATAATATTATAATGCTGACGGTAAAACATGATGACTGTTAGAATCACCAAAAGTGCAGGAATCTTGTGAAAATTAAATTCTCATGTTTATATTCTCAATGAAAACTGTACCGAAATCGTATAGAAAAATGTCAGTCCCTGGATGTGGTTAAAAATTACGCAGAAATAAATTAATTTACGATGCTTATTACCAGAAGCTTCCTCCCAAGTTGCAATCACTGTTTTCCATGTTTTCTGGTGTCGTCGCTACCCATGCAAATGATATACATTAAGTTAAATCAGAGTTTGCTGAATTCCACTTGAATATTATCAAATCCCTAATAGAAGTAAGAGAAAGGAAATAATTCCGTTCGTATTTGTTCAATGCGCACTGACGGCTTCGGCTGTTTTTAAAATCAAAATCAGAGGTAGATTTTCGGAAGAATCAAGCGAATTATGACTGAAAGAGAGTAAAAATTAAAGTTACACTATAAAGCCCTGTAACTTTAACTTTGATTTTTTATTTGAAGACAGCCTACAAATGCACTGTTCTCAATTTTTCTACAATAAACGAGGCGTTGAGACGATTTTCTTTGAAGTATTTAAGAAGTTACATCTGCTAATAAAAAAAGGATATTTCACATGTGCTAATGGAAACTAATTTTCATAAATGCTAGCAGAACGCATGTTTTCTTTGTTATTCATTTCTAGAAGTGAATAAAAACACTATATCGTTAATGACTGTTCTGACACCTTCAAAGTAAATTGTGAAAATTGTCTTTACTTTCATTCCGAAGTGCGATTTTCTCTTTTTCCTCTCGGTTAGCTTTTCCCTGCACTTCATATGGCATCTCTATACGACATTTTATTTTCCCTGAATTAAATTATTCATCACTTTGGTCAATGAATGAGTGAATGGGCGCTCGAATTTAAAATTTCGACATTCCAGCAAAAAATTCCTTTTCAACCCTTATTCTGAATAGGAAGGAAAACAACAAAACGCAATATTCTCTTCACAAACACTGCAGTCTCTGTGCACAGAAATAGTGTTTCAAAACAGGAAAATCTCTTGTTTGAGTTAAGCGCAACAAACAAACCGTACAATAGTTATTTGTGAAACACTTTTGCACAGAAGTTCTATTCGATACATTAATAAACTCCCATCAAGGACATCGAAATCAAATGGTTGCGCATACATACGTTCAAAATGGTCAAAGATCCTTGCCCAACACACGAATTTGTTTCTCACTTCTTTCAGCTAGAGTGCTTCACGTGATGTTGTTTGTGACTTCGTTACATCGACAGACCCGGAACGAGAATAAATTCGGAGAGCAAAGCTGTTTCTTTTAAAATGCTAGTCATTAATTACCATGAATTGAAAAAAGCTCGACGTGTAAAATCCGGAACCAAAAATCTGGATCGGACTTGAAGTTAAATTATACACGTGTTCTCTTAAACTAGCTCGCTATACTCACAAATCAAACAACATTTGAAACAGCTTTTAGCTCAGGAAAGAAGGTTTTCTCAAGCACAAGTTTTACAAGCCTTGAAATCAAAAGCTTTTGCATAAAAATAAAGGAACTTTTTAAGTTGGAGCCTTAGTTTTCTTATCAATAAAATATAATCATATTTAGCCAAATGGTGTCACAAACTGTGCGTTATGTGATTTCCGGGTATTTGTACTAATTTGCTTAGCTGAATCGATCACGTCCCTTATCTTTTGCTCATTTTCCTCTCTTGTTTTCTGTGTTTTGTTAAGACCAGTATCAAAGGCGTCCGACAGCGCTACAATCCAAACCTTTGACAATGGTTTATCACTGGCACCAATATAGCCTGAAAAGTATATTGATGTACCGCGAGATCTTACCTACTCCCTTCTCTGTGATTTCACAAAGCCAATTTGTTTCATAAACTTTTTAATTGTACCATACATAAAGGCATCAAAAATCGGCCTACGTTTTCGATTTCCGATTTTACTCAAATGCTATACGCTGGCATTAGATTACACGAGATCTTCAATTTAAAACCTCATATATGTGGCGATAATTAATTGCTTGTGGTACGCAAAAAACTAAATAGGGGTTACTTTTTAAACAAAAAAAAGATGTTATCCGAATTATCAAACCAACAAAATTCCGTCGTCCAATACAGAAACGTTGGTGATGACAAGAACATAGATAGATAGATAGCTATTTGCTACGTGTATTGTAGATTAAAAGTACCTTAGTGAAGAAAATATATATATTACATGATTTTATAGGAATACCAGGATTGATCCGAATTTTCTGACGAAACATTTCCTGACGTAATACTAATAAAATTTAAGTCGTGGGTGTCAAATGACAACCCATGATCAGCTTCCGAAACGTTTTTATATAAATTCCAAGCACCCGCGCGCTCTCTCAATTGTTTTCAACACTTAACAAAATTTTCAGGATTCACACTTCTGAGTCATGAATAGAAGCTAATTGCAACTCGTAACGCATGTCATAAAATTCTATTGTCCAAGCCATTAAGCCTTTAAGAATCCCAAAACCCATTTGTTTGCGGAAAGACTGGCATATCATTTTCTGCACGAAATTAGGAAAATTTGAGTCGTGAAAATTCGTTTATTCCTTGAATTTTGCTGATTGCATTCCGACTCACAAATAAGATGTAACAAAGGCTTGGGTCAGCAAACGGGGAATTTAGATTCTAGAAGTAAACGAGTCAGGTCAGTTTCACTCATTGCTGATGAAGTTTTAACGGTTTTCGGTGTTAATCGTTTTACTTACCTGGTCGTGTGAGAATGATGACACGTGCGTCATATTTTAGGAAAAGAAAATCACAGATAGCAAAGCGAATTGATTAGTGGGTGCTTCCTCGAATATCGGGGAGAACGCCACAGATCAATAGGTTTAATTAACTAATAATAAAGATGGAAAAATTCCTCCATTTTCTTTGACTAGGAGAAATGCAGTTTCCAGGTCACATTATACAGAAGATTGTACTTTGTTTGAACCCAGGAGTCACATCATAACTCAGAGAACTGTTCGATCGTCCGGTGAATGTAGTCCTGTTTAGGATGACGGTGAATGCATGAAGTTAATTTTGGACAAACGGAAGCCATCTTCAGAGTCAAGTGATACAGAAGAGAGGTCATTCAATGTGGAAAAGAGCCGGGTCATTCAGTCTAAAAAGTGGCAACAAACCGAGCGTTGATTGTGACTCGTCATAAGGCTGTTATGTTTTCCTCGTTTTTGATGTCTGCTGTATTACTTCCCGGTTATTTTACTCTTTCAGACACTGGACCTCATAGGCTAAATTTGCACAAATACGTCAGCAATGTGAAAATTAGTTAACCAAACAGCTGGGCTAAAACAATCAATGCTTTTAGACAAGGATATCCATACTCAAGAGTTTGATGACCCGGAATCTTTAACGCGAAATTTGTGTATTTTTATCCCAAGAAAGCTTAACGCAAGTTTAACTTATTTTTGTACACGGGCAATTTCTTGCTAATTTTTTTCGTCTGAGCCAACATCGGCCCCAACGTTATTCCTAAAGGATAAATAAAAATGGCGGCACACACCTTGCAAATTCCTTTTGATTTATCAGGAATCAACGACCTCCGGTTAGAGGGTAATTACATGAGATCGGGACGAACTCAGAGCGGTATGAGTTCGTATCGGACTCCATACATTTCTCTTTTTTTGCGTTTACTATACAGTGAGACCACTCTGACTTCGTCTCGGTTGCTGGACCGGTGTGAGTTCGTACTGTTCTCATGTAAATGACAACAAATCTCAGACCGGGTCCAGAAATTTCAAGCTTGTATACTTTTGTGTCAGCGACATATTTATTTGGCAAAACATACCATTTTGTACCGAAACCAGGAACCAAGCATTTCGTCCCGGTTTCATGTAAAGGGCAGCAATAAAAACCCAATCATACTGGTCTGAGTTCGTCCCAGAGGTACGAGTTGTCGTTGCAGTTAATGCTTAACACATTTTTTGGTGGTGTAGCATTTGTTGGAGGTGTTGGCCAGAGGCTTACACCTACGTCATGCGCAGGTTAAGTTAAGTGTCCTCCCGGCTCCTGCCATTTTGTCTTTTGACTTCAGAATCTGTTGAAAAAAAAGTCAAAGATAAAGAGTAGTGTTTTTTCATGTGTGACTCAATTCAACAAAAAGGATTTGTAAAAAGTACATTGCAGTTCCTGAATTAATCCAAGGACCCGCAAGTTATTAGCAATTTTTGGTACATTCTTGGCAGTAAACTTTTTGTTTTCTATCGATCTTAAGCAGATGACACACGGTTCAACATCTTGCAACATTTGTTCACTTTTTTGAACCGCGTATAACCGGCTTTAGATCAAAATCAGTCTATTAGGATACTTTCTATATTGGTGAAACAATGACCCGTGACCTGTGACCTGTGAGAGAACTGGTGACGACTCACAAAATTAAAGCTACCCTACTGGGCCATCGTACATATTATTGCAGTTTCTGGATAAATTTAAAGAGAGACACGTCAGAACGGGATCGTAGAAGTTCAGTGAACGTCTGCTCGTTGATCACTTTTTCGTGGAGGGTGGTTAGCGGAGGGGGTGTGGGGCACAGGCTTGACACGTTGGCGAGTGCACTCTTTGTTTACTAGGATCGTAGGGAAACCGGTAAGGGTCACACGTTGTTGCTACCAAGTTGTCGCGTTAAACCTAAGGGAAGGGGGGTGGGGGGGGGGGGAGGGGGGTGAGGACTGTCTTGTGCTAGTCTTTGAGGGAGTAACTTAGTAGCGACAACGCGACCCTTATCGGCTTCCGTAGGGTCGATTCCTGGGCTTCATCGGCGTCAAATGTGGGTTGATTTTGTTGCCTGGTTTGTACACCGTTTGCTACAGATTTTTCTGCGCGGGACACTCCGGTTTTTCCCTTATACAAAAAAATTGAACTTACCTGCTTTCATTTATTTCTTTTTCAGTTTCCTTAATGGTTAAGCGCTTTTACTTTGCTCAACCGGTTAAGCACCGGGCTGCCATGCGGGAGGTCGTGAGTTCGACTCACGTGGTAATAACTGAGTCGACGTGGTAATAACTGAGGAGAAAGTGCTGCCTTTGTAATGACATCTTCAAATGGTTAGCAGGGTTGTCATTAAGTTTTGAAGCAGGTGCAACGCTCAAGATTTCACCCGTAAAATGTAAATACATGACCAAAAGGTATGTAAACGAAGGCCCAAACCTTGGAAATTCCTTTCTCAGCACCACTTTACTTACTTACTTATCCTCTTCTTCCCTGGTGGGAAATAAGGCCGCGACTCGGCGACGCCACTTCTGGCGGTCCTTAGCAAGTTTAATCGCTTCGCCCCAGGTCAAGCCCGTCTCTTTAAGTTCCGTCTCGGTTGTCCTACACCACGTCCGGGCTTACGCTTACCAACAGGGGTCCACTGTAACACTGTTTTGGGGATCCAACCCTGTTCCATCCTTAGAACGTGACCAAGCCATCTAAGTCGGCGGTGTTTGACCTCTAGCAAGATGTTTTTGCAACCGGTTTTCTGGTAGAGGACTTCGTTTGACACCTTTTGGGGCCAGAAGATGCGGCATATCTTCCGAAGACATCCGTTATGGAAGGCACTGATCTTGTCCATGTCCGATTTCACAACACGCCAGCACTCAGACCCATAGAGTAGGACAGATTTAACATTGCTGTTGTATAGTCTCAGCTTGGTCTTAAGGCTGCACTGCTTGGGTTTCCAAATGGGTTGGAGTCGTGCAAAGGCCCCTCGCGCCTTGCCTAGCCTCGACTGGATATCCTTCATTGCGCCATTATCCTTGCTGATTAAACTGCCCAGATAAGTGAAGTCCTCCACAGGATCCAGCACTTTGTTTTTGACAGTTATGGGTGTAGGGTTGACTGAGTTGATTGACATGACTTTGGTCTTCATTGTATTGATGTTTAGTCCGGTTTGGCTGAAGAACTTATCTAGTCGATCCGTCTTCACCTGAAGATGGTCACTCCTGGAGGACAAAAGTGCCAGGTCATCAGCAAAGTCTAGATCCTCAAGGTGGGAGAAAAGCGTCCACTGGATACCTCTTGCCTTGTCTGATGTGGTTTGTCGCATTACCCAGTCGATGGTAATTAGAAAGAGCATAGGGGAAAGGATGCAGCCTTGACGTACTCCAGATTTGACTGGGAATGATTCAGATGTTTTGCTACCGATGATGACGCTGCACTCGAAGTTCCTACAGAAAAGATTGATCAGCGTAATGATCTTGTCCGGGATCCCGTATGACTCTAAGATCTTCCATAGAGTCTCCCTGTGTACACTGTCAAAGGCTTTTCTAAAGTCTACAAAGTTAATGTGCAGGGGGGCGTTCCATTCCAGG
>NC_090892.1:10222002-10239502 GCF_036669925.1 Montipora capricornis
AATTTCAATTCTTGCCCATTTTTGACCTAAAAACAGCAAATTTAGCGTGACACAGAGCCCCTTTAAACTTCACGTAGTTATCAGGATGAGAACTGCAAAGAAATAGCCAGGTGATCTGATAACGTAATTTTGAGGACTGGTTAGTAATATTTTAACGCCGTATCCCACAACCGCGCGCGGCCTTAGGTCACTCATTGTTTCCAAACTCCCTGCAGTATTTCCATCGCCAAAACTCAACAGATCATTCCGTGTCTACCATATTTCCTGTTACTGAATGAACATTCAAGTAGACCCAACGAGATCTCACCTCGGCTCTGCCATGTTGAATTCGAATACAAGGCCGCGCGAGGTTGTGGGATACGGCTTTTTCTCTCCAGTCCTCCGAATTACGTCACCAGATCACCTTGGAAGGACGCAAGCAAGGACGAGGACGGCGGCTTCGAGAACGTTGTCTAAGAATATTATCTCCTGTTGTTCATGCGGTAATAATTTTGCGATAACTCCACGTCATCCTGCATGGAAAATGTGTATCAACATTCCTTGAATAAAATTGTCGAGAACGGTGTGGATAGTTGGAAGGAAAATGGCCCTCTGTATTTAAGTAGTAAAATTTAGAAGTTTTAAAGCAACAGAAACTCAATTACAAATGCACTTGCAGCGTAATGATACACGTATCTTGGCTAATCGATAAGATGATACGCATACGCTAAAGAGGCAAAAAAACGTAAACGAAGAGAATGTTCTGAACAAGCAATATGCATACATCGTAATAGAGCGGCTTTCAATTGAGTGTCGAAAGTAATAAGCGAATTGCTTTGGTTTTTCATTACTTCACTCAGTGACTGGTTCAAAGTTCTCGCGCCATTTTCTCAACCAATCAGAAGCGAAACCAAAACCAATCGTGGCTCGCACGTGCACATTTTCCTGCGCTTTGTGTCGGCTACGTGTAATTACTTTGAGTTTGGTTTACTGGATTGTCTCCGTCCATTTTGATTGGCCAAAGTTATTACTTCAGTTTTGGTTTTAAAACACTCGATTGAAACTCGCTCTATTCATCACCAGTAATTACTTACAGCTCTAATATCAATGTCAGTCATTCCGACGCTTGTGGTTACGACTTGTGTCACGCCGATGGCCGTGTTTCCTTCAATGCCCTGATTTAAAAAAAAACCAATTATTATGAACATTGAAAATACGAAAGACACAAGTGCATGATACTCGCACTTTTCTGGTAAATTTTAAGCAATTTTAAGAACAGACGCCTGAAAAATTCTGGTATGTGCTTCAATGGGATTCCAACGCTAACCTCTACGATGCCGCTATACAAGGTTGCAGTTTGAAGATTTCAAAAACAGTTCCTTCTCTTCGTGTGTTTCATCACAAGCTTACTGGTGAAGGTGGATTAATTATTGTTGTTTTACCTTTTCTGATCTTCTAAAACTTAAGTTAACAACAATTCACTGACCTTCACATTAGAAGGATCAAAGAGCCCTTCACAAATCCTAAATCTCTCCACACCAAATGTGTCATTGTAGCCATTGGGAAATTCATAAGCTACGCCTGGGATATTTCCTAGTGCACTGAAAGCCAAAAGCAAAAAAACAACAACATTAAAATGGTGCTGTTCGACTGTTTGGAGTTAGAGGACTAATCATTAGAATTATGTGAAATCACACATCATAAATGGCAAAGGTAACACAAACTCCATATGGAAGGTGATTAATCGATGCTTGCCGAAAAAATCTTCTGGTTTACCACAGTTTAATGATAGTCATGAGAACATGGCCAACAGTTTTAATAAGTATTTTTCATCGGTTGGAAGTCTAACAGCTCTTAAAGCCGGTCAGTTAGCAAAGGACCAAAATTGGACTTTGGATTCAAATGCCTATGAAACTTTTAACTGTAGCACCTCCTTTTCTTCTTGAATAAAAAATGGCAAATCCACCCTCCCGGCCCCATTTGTACAAACCCTCCCCTCCTAAAATTACTGGTCGCAAAGGAACAAAAAGGAACCAAAAATTAAGTAACTTGAAGATTTGATTGTGCAAATTGTATCAAAGCCTTATAAGAGAAAAAGCAAAGAAAAAAATGCTTGTGTACCTCTCATCGTAAGGACCATCGGATACTTGAAGAACGCTCACTTGAAAATCTTGAATGGTTTCCTGATAGCAATGCATGACATGAAAATTAAAATCACAAAAAACGATGATGTGGATGACGGCAGCCCAGTCAAAATGTGCCGGTACATCTACATCTACATCTTCCAGCACTCGGCAAATTCCCTTTTGACTTGTGGATGTTTCTGCTTAGGTGGCCTCATACACCACAAGCCTTTTTGAGACATCACGGCCAAGCCGGCCACTTCTGCTGGAGACAACACATTCACAAAGGACAGCTACAACACCGGGAACTTCACCCCCTACTCTTCTCGAATAGTGTGTGGGGCGGAAATATCTGCCGTCTACTAAAGTTCATCGATAACAAATTAATGTGATGACCCCATTAGACCAAATTTAATTGCAATCAAAAAGTATATGTCAACGATTCTTTTGGTAAATTGTGCCGAAAATTCCAGTAAATGTTTGACATGCGTGCTGAACGGCGGAGTTACTGGGGCCTCGGAAAGCCTTGAACATGACATGGGAAATGAGCCAAATGAACGGTCAGCAGTCAAAGCTCTTGCAGTTACAACCAAGATGCGTCTAAACGAGCTCGCGGAGATGATTCGCTTCTCCAAAAATGTCTAAATTCTTTCGTAAGATGTCAGGTATTTCGACCTAAACCTACCGTCAGTTTTGTATTGATACAATTTGTTTCTAAGGATTTGAAAAGCTTGATTAAAATTGTCGATTTCATAAGGACTTTCCCAATAAAGCTACTGGTGGAAAATAACTAGCATTTGAGGAAAAAAGCTCTTCAGTAGACGTTAAATGAAATTTAACTTGTTAACAACTAGGACCGACTGTGGTCAATTGTTGTCAGTGCTTTTGTTGCATTTTCGCATTTTTGTGTCGGATTCCTCGTGCTTTGGGATGTAGAGCCTACACTGTCTTTATCGGTGTGGCGGGGAAAAAAGGATTTTGTGCGGAGCGTTTAGTGGTTTCTCCCTCCTCCCTCCCCCCCTCATACTTTCCACTGTTTATCAGTGTGACAGGTGCCTGTCTTCTCGGGGGCGTAGGGGGCTCATGGCTGGGTTGTCAGGTTTTGCCAGCCATTGGTGCAGTCTCCATCTTGGAGCTGGTTGCCAACAGTGGAAGCTACAGGACGATTCAGGCACCCAACCTACACATAGCGATGCAGTTGCTAACTGTAAGATGAAAAAGAGAGTCTGCGTTTACCGCTAAAAGGCGCCAGATACCACCCATTTGAAATCAACATTTTAAAAATATTTCGGGGGAGCGAAACAGTACAGTGTAGGCAACCCAAGTAAGGATTATTTGCTTGAGCCACTTACATTCACCATGTGCCTGTGAAACGATTTAGTGACAGAAGGAATATTGTTCTTCTTGGTGAAGATAGCTGGTCCACCTTCTTTTGATACTTCCTGAAAATTTGTACGATACAAAAAGGAAACTAAACTAATTAAAGCTCTTTCGATTAAAAAAATAAGTTACCGGTACTGAGATTTTCACAATTCTGCATAATTTCATCTTCAAGCGCCAACCGCCAAACTGCATTATCAAACTTGCGACGCCCTGACAAGAGTTGACCAGAAATCACAGATGCCTAAATTAATAGCCCTTTTCACGGTTAGTTTTTCTCATTTGCATTACGATGTAATCTAACGTGGATGCGAGGCAATTTCGGGTTAAAACTACAAAATAGCCCGAAATTGCCTCACATGCATGCTAGATTGTATTGTTATGCAAATGAGAAAAACTAACCGTGAAAAGGGCTAATGATGCGCCACACAATTTACCAATCAGCATTTTGGTTCTCAGAGAACCCTCAACGCCGATGGATATCATAATGGTAATTGACCGGTGAACAAAACAACAACACCAATTTACTTTCCGGAGGATGAGTCAATCTTCCACACTAGGTTCGGAAATTTGATTGATGGAAGCCAAAACGCAGTTTGGCCCTTAGCACTTGACGATGAGATTCCAAAGAATTATGAAAATCGCAGTACATGTAACATACATGTATAGTAGAAGGAAATACAATGTAGTTCAAACAAACAGTGGTCTGTTTAAAAAAACAAAGCGTGCGTGGAGAAGATAAATCTGGGGCTGACAAAGACAGTGTTTTCCAGTTTGAATGTAGAGATCAAAGGGAGGATGCACCTTTGAGAATTCACATAATAGATGTACAAGTAGCTCTTAATAAGCACGTTCAAGGGATATACTAAGGTTAAGTCTGGAACAAATCATGCTTTTTCCTGTTCAAATTGGTCATGCAGTAAAGTACAACTAGGAAAACGAGGTTAGCGAGACGTTACATGCATTATCTTTTGGTAATCAAGTTGCATGAGAAAGCACACCTTGAAGTTTACTCAAGCAAGCAATACTGTACATGTAGAATATAATTCCAAATTCACCTATCATAGTGTGTGTACTATTACAGTACACTACTGGTCAAAAGTAAGTTGACAGTACCTCGAAACTCGATCCCCAAAATTTGATTCGTGAAATTTCAAGGTTTTGAACTTGACAAGTTTCAAAAAGACTTCAGAGGCTTTCAATAACTTTTAGAGTCAAGTTTTCAGACTTCTGAGTGGCGAAAGAAAAGACTTTTCCGGCAACTTTACGTGTATTTAACTACTTTTGATCTACTATTACTGAGAACAGCCAGTCCCAAACTCAATAAAAAAAAAACACTGATTTATGGTCCAGTTGAAATTTTAACTCCAACACAATATTACCTTGGTTGCAATGACATAAGGAGGAACAATTTCAACGTTCTTCTCCTCAAACATCTGTCGACACTGTGCAGTGATGAAATCCCCAGCTAGCGGTGATTTGACGATGGCTTGCTGGAGAACGTACCCATCATGAACTGGTATAGCACTGGTTTGAGTAGCTCCTGAGTCAATGACAAGTCCTGTTGATCGACCATTAGCAAATGCCGTCAGCACTGCGTTCTTGCAAAGGAAAAATGCTGGAATGTTGTATTTTTCAAACATCAATTCTGTGAGCTTCTCCCGCTTAGGCCGCACATTCCACTGTATTGAAAAGAAAGATGACACATATTGTTGAAGAAGCAAACTAAAACAATTAATGTATACGACTATCTGCTATGGTTATCTTAAGTCTAAATATATTTACTTGAGGAATAAACTTGGAAGGAAAATATGACATTTACATGTACTGCCTGAATTTCTGCACACTAAATGTGATAATGTGATAATAGAATGCGCCGATTAGAAAACACAAGTAATGTGATTTGCAAAAATGCGATAATTACTTTGTTCAAAGAACAAGGTATAGGATTTTGCTCTGACACTTTTTTTTTTGTCGGGGGTTGGGGAGGGGGGTCACCATTTTTCTGCCCATGTGCACGATTTTTATGGCTGGTATAGAGACTTCTCAGAGAAGGCCACTCCAAGTACTGTAGGATTCGCACTTCGTAAGTGCTTTCCATTACGCCAAAATTTGGGGAAATTTCGGGCTGAAGTCAAATGGAAGTTCTGTTTCGGTTCGATCCGACCGGAATATTTGGGACCACCGCTGGAGGTGGTCCTCTTTGACCGGTCGGTCTGGTCCGACCGAAACGTGCCGTTCCACTTACAAAAATTCTCGTTTCCAGTCGCACTTCACTGTGAAGTAACCGAAATCTCGTTCGAAACGTAAAGGGAACGCTTCGGTCCGGTTGGAAATTGACTTTTGATGAAAATTGCCCTTCCATTTTTCCTTGGTTAGTTCCACTGGTCTCCGACCTTTTGGTCAGGCATAATGGAAAGCACCCGGAATCTCCTTATTCAGAGGTCACGGAAGGCTACGTGACAAACAGTAGAGCAAAATAATACTTACATGTATTAAAGAATTGTAAGCATGACCGGAAACAAGATTTATGTTTTCGTTGCATACAATGCCATAATTCAGTTATTGTATGACTCGTAACACATCCCATTGGACTAATTACATAATTTTTATCTCCCTGTATTGTTAAGAAATAAATGGCTAGTGTTTCTGGCCGAGCTAACGCGCGCTGTGATTGGCTAAAAGCAGCTAAGCGCTAGGGCTTTATTTTCCCTTAAAGCCCACGGGCCGATTATGGATTATGCAAATTAGTTTTTTTCTACTTTAGAACCGTTCTGCTAACCACATAATAAACAACTTAATAACCTTGACCGTTCGGTCGTTACAGCAAAATCTCAAACCTCGGCGTAGCTGTATTGACCTCGCTTGGCCTCAGTTTGAGATTTTGCTGTAACAACCTCACTCTCGGTTAGTAAGTACATGTAGTTAGTATTAAAGTTTTTTAAATACCATCGCAGAAACTTGTATAGCATCTATTTACTTGTTTTATTTGAATTAATGCCACTAACAACAGTTTTAAATGTGAACAACTATTCTTATTCCTATGATCGCACTTAACCATAATGGTTGGATCATGGAATGTGGACTTCGGACTTTCGACTTCAGATTACCAAATTGAACTGGATATTGTCCAAGATATTATACATGTAAAAATTAAAAACACTGAAATAATGTGACCTTTAAAGTCAGTCAGCTAAAAAAACCTTCGAGCAAAGTGTTGGCTACCCTAGCCTCTTTTTGCAAAATTATTCTGATGTAAAAATTTCATGTCACACCTGCACACAGTTACATGTACTAAAACAGCTAGTGCCCATAATGGCACCATACAGCTGTACATGTACATCAGACCTGAGGCCCGTTTATCAAAAGTCCCGAAACTTTACGGGCCATTTTCAGGTGTCACAATTCCCTCTGTATCTCACGGACAGAGAGGATTTCTAGTCGTCAAAACTTCACAGTCCTGAAGTTTGCTTTTTGTTAACTTGAAAACATGTTAAAAGATTGGCTTTCCTGAATAAGCAGTTGGCAGGTTCACAAATGGTCTTTCAGGCCTTTCGAGAAATGGGCCCCTGCTCACAACATCATGAACTATGTGCTGTAGTTTCAACTCTACGGTGTTCATGAACAGGCACTGTAAGATGGGCCACAGAGAAACAAATTTTAGCTAATAATAATTGCTTATGCTAGTCCACATCCATGTACCAAGAAGTAGTGTTTGCTATTGTTTGGATGCCTGTTGTTTATTGCCACATGTACTGATTTGGGCTAACATGAATTGTACAATGTATGCCCAAATTTCATGATATGAACTTCAAGATAATGTATTTCTTGCATGATGACTCAGGAAAAGTTAGAGAGAACTGAAGTACAACTAAAAGGGAACAAGCCCAAACCTTGCAATTTAATTATTACTGTGCAAGTTCAAATGCTCTTGAGACCAGTGAGTAATCAGAGAATTGAAGGGGATAAAATTTTAATGCTACAAATAATATTGTCAAAATGTTGATTCTCACATTAAAATAACAAGTCCAAGATACAGGTAACAACTATTTACCAAGGTGGAGGTGGCTAGTGGATCGTGGGTCAGTAAATATCCACCACTAGCCACCTACACTGAGGTGAATAGTTGTTTTAGACAGTGAGACAATACACAAATGTACAGCTGTAGCACAAAAAGATAACTTTTGCTCATTTATTCCTGCAATGATTGCAATATTTTCAGGCGCAAATCCCACATGAATTGCTCAGAGGTGAATAGCAAAGGATATTCGGGTTTGAGTAGCCAATATACGCACAGGTCGTCAACGCTACACGTATACCCTGTTTTTAAGTAAAAACTAATAATTATTATTTTATGACTGTACATGTACATGTACATGTGTATGCTGGTGGTGGCTATTAAACTACACTCACAGAAGCCTCTGACATTAGAACAGGATGAAGGGAAGACAAAGATTTGATGTCCTTAGCATAGATGTAGTCCAAAACCTTCTCAAATGTGTCCCAGTCCTCAACTGTGTAACAAAGGAACAATAATTGATAAAATACTGCTAAAAAGAGGAGGCATGACAAATAACAATCAATCTTATCAGGTTTATCATGGGTCAATTAAAGTAACATACAATGGCCGCTAAAGTCACTTATCACATAATTATGGGGCACTGAATGCTGATTGGCTGAGACAGAGGGCATTTTTTCATAATAATGAGGGCATGATTAATTGATCCTGATTGGTCAACAGTTGCTTATCCAGAGGAAGCGAAGTTACAAGAGAATCTTCTTCCAGATTCTGACTCTGATTTACAATTGTAAACTGCTTTTTGCCCAGATGTAATATACAGTTTAATTAAATTAAGTGCTATTTCTGTTCACAGCATCAATTTATTGAATTGAACTTTAACTGAATGAAAGCATGTTAAGTTGATCGTCATTTGCCGTGGCATTGAACGGGCCTCCTTCAATAAGTATACCCTTTACATGTATGTGATAAACATGTAATCGCAACGTGCTCTCACGCAATTAAGAATTAATTTCACTTGTATTTTCAAAGTTTTCCAAATTGCCCTTATTCGACACTGACACTTGCCCAATTGCCCAGGGCAAGGGAAATATATCCGTAGGCAAGTAAAACAACTTTAAGACTTGCCTGATTGGGCAATTAGAATTTTTGTTTGACTAATATTTTGCAGAACGATTTGATTTGCAACGAAGAAAGTGATCAGTAATATGGCATAGTCACCGCAAACACAATAAAAAATAAACAATGTTACATGATTCTCTTTGCTGTCATTTATTTTTCTGTTAAAGATGTATTGGTACAAACCCCAAAACTGATGGAAGGAGGAACATGTTCGTGGCCGCCATTTTCCTCCGCGCAAAAAGAATGTTTGCATGCATGTTACAATGGAACTCAGTTTTCGCATGGCCAAATACATGTACGCTACGGTGCTTTGATATCAAACCAGCGAGCACACAAGATAATTCTACCTTTTGTCACACAGTTTCAACCAGCTTTGAAAGGCTTAAAGTACATACCATTGGACAAATGGCATTTAATTGAAAACCAGTCTATGACAGAGAGATATTCAAGGATCTCCCTTGATCTCTTATATAGAAAAGGATAATCACTTAAAGATATGCTTGACAAAGCAAAACAGTTTCTGTGAAGAATGCTAGAACACCATGGATACACAGCGGGAGTCACGTTGGTCTGTCAAACCCATTTTACACACCTTTTACACAAAATTGACATTTTTACAAGCATCCTACAACGGATTGCCAACTGAAGGGAAATGTACAATGTACATGTAAACTGTACCTGTATACTTCAAGAATGTCTTTCTCTGGGATGCCACACCCTTTTAACTTTCTGAGTGCATAATTATGCAGTGGTCTCTGATCGCACATGCTTGTAGTCTCCTAGGGTTCCCCACTGATCACTACTGTTACTCTTAATGATTTGCTCATACTATAGGCACCAGTCAATTTGACTATCTTCCTTATGAAAACTAAATAACCACAATGTTCAGGAAAAAATACAAAAGAGGTGTCCAATACTTACTCATTCCATCCTTAACAGGATTTAATATTTCCATGTTTTCTTTAGGAAGGTGAATATTATTTGTGTCAATGAAGTATTTTTTTAAAGGAAGTTTTGGTTTTTCTATCAATGAAAGAAAACCAATCCATCAGTAACATAATTATAAACTTAAAACCTGTCTTTTACAAGGAGGTAAAATATTATTTCAACTGTGGAACAGAATGAAATGAAAGTGCAGCCATGCTTGTGGGTTCCAATCCCAATTAAGACTGGATTTTCTGGGCTTCCTTTGCAATATCGCTTGCGTTGTTCGACTATCTTTCAAACGTTTATTTCATTTAAAACTGGAATGGCAACAACTTGAGGGCTTGAAATTGCGACTAACTTTTCTCCCTTTGCGACTAAAATATCTGGAGAAGTTGCAAATTTGTGACTTGCTTTCACATTCAGTGCTCGACCTTAACTTTTTTGATCGCTTGCCCTGGGAGTACTTGAACTGAAAATTTACTAGTCCTGAGTAAATCTCTGGTAGTCCTTCCTAAATTAAATTGGACTATCTGTTTTTGCGATCGAATGTTGTGAGGAACGCATCGAAACAACATTTACAAGATGTGTATTTTGTTTGCACCTAATGTATTTTTTTTTGACATTGCAAAAACTAATTACAAAGTAGTTAGTGGTCCTGTGACTAGTGGTTCTAAGTTTCTACTAGTCCACAAGCATTTTGCACTAGTCCAGGACTAGTCGACTACCGCTAAGGTCGAGCACTGACATTTGCTCTTTTGAAACAAAAGGGTTAGCAGTTGCCACTTTGCTCCTACTTTTGCTAAAATAAATAAAGAAATGGCAAAATTATTTTGTTTTTCACCGTAAATTTTCTTTCAATCTGAAGATAGCGTAATTGTACCTGTAGTGTAATTTCGCTGCGATGTTATATGCACAACTCCATTCCTTCGATATCATTGGCCATTTTCAGCGGATTCTTTGAACACTAGTATTGTCAGGGCTTATATTTTGTTTTGCTACACTGCTGAGAACACAATGCAGCACGACGAGACTTAAAGTTGTGAAATTGTGACCAAATTTTCGTATCTTGTTGCAAAATTGCGACTGGATTTTTTGGTTAATTTCAAGGCCTGAATTTCCTACTTTTAGCAAAAAAGAATGCCTTGTTACACAGTAGTATTCTGATCAAAATTGTAACAACGATCATAATAATAATAATAATGATGATGATGATGATGATGATTGTAATAATTATTATTACAATCATCATCACTATCATGTTTATTAACTAGGGGTTCCATATTAGAAGTGAAGTGCTACCCCATGTAGAGAAAGATGGTGGGTGTGAGACATAAAGAAATCACATGGTGTTGGAGATGGTTGGAAGTGGAATTCTTTTGTATTTTTTATTTGAGCCTTGTTTTTTATCTTGACCCATGCGTTTTTAAAACTTCACACTTGCTTATTTTTGAAGGCATTAGTTTCTAACAGATGCAAACACAGATATCAGGTCAGAAATACATGTAGGAGGCTGCCCTGTGTGGGCAGCAATGAGTAATGAGGAAGAGTGCATTATCTAGCATAAGGACCTCAAATCAAAGGAAATTCAAATCAACTTTTGGTTTTCAAAAGAGAAGAAATCCGGCACCGAGGAAATAAGACTCTTGCAGCAGATTGGAGAACTGCAAAAGTCAACCCACATACACTGTATGGCTTGAACCCTGACCACATACATGTACAGTATTAAAGTGGAAAGCGAGTGCTCTCGTCACTGTGCCAAACCTGCTTCCATACTGTCTTAAGAAAGTTACAATGTACGTTAAATACATGTACCTTCAGAAGGAACATCAGTTTGCATAATTTCATCTTTCATTTCTTCTTCCACTGCTCCCACAAATGTGGGAACATCATACTGCAACAGAGAATGCAGCAAAGAATGCACTCACTTAATGACAGTTTTAATTTTCTCTGCTCTAGGCTTTGCAAAAATATAATATGAAGTTTCTTATTAACCCATTGCAAGTATAAAATTATCCCACAGATCTGAAAGGATAGTAACAAATAAATTTTTGCATAAAGAACCATCCTTAAAAGGTCAATAACCCCCAAAGCCTTTTTTGACAAGATTAATTGTTGTGTCATGCTGAGTAAAAATGGTGCAAAAATTTTCATTTTTGGTCAAAACTGGAATTTTCTATGAATTTTTGAAAAATGGTTTTTCTGACCCATGACTGGGTGAGAGAAACCTGTACATTAGCTTCTGGGCAAACAAAGCAAAAGTAGTGGACAGACAACAACAAAAGCAAAAAATGCAGTATTTAAAAACAGATGTTATTCAGCTGACATTTGTTAAGAGCAGTGACATTTTATTAAATGACCTGGAACGACTCCAGTCTGGTTTCCAGTTCAGATTCTGAGCTCTCCAAAATAGAAGATTCCGAGCGATCAAGCCTGGTACAGACGAGGAAGAAACGCAAGAGACAGGTCTATGCTGATGAGCCGCTAGCAGACACAGAATGGCTAGCATTACATGAACATGAAGGAAAGAGGAAGAACTAAAGAAACACTCCAAAAGCGCTGCCAAACGCAACACATTAATTTTCTCAGGCATTTTTTCACCTCTGTAGTTTGCTTTGACCAAAGTCACAATCACAACAATTGAAGTACAGGTTTCATGACACAAATTACTGTACACTCAGCCCATACTCTTTCTTTGTTACTCTGTAATGGGTTTTCAAACCTCAAATTTTCGCCACTTTGAAAATTCCCAAAAAAATTCCGGTTTTGACCAAACACAACATTAACTTTTCTTGTGCCATTTTGCTCTACGTGATGCAAAGATACATCAGAGAGCAAAAAAAAAATGGCGGTTATAGCCACTTTAATTAACTAGCTTAACTATGAAAAATTTGGCCATTCCATAGCAAGGACTACAAAGGTGTGAAAATCCACTTTGAGGTAGCCTATAACTTTTGTGTACAAAGATCACAGAAAATGTGTTTCTGCTAGTATCAAGCATTCATTAATTCTTCACAATTTAACTGTAAATCTGTGAATCATATTGGTCTCCCTCAGAGCTCAAACAATCATCACAAGTGGGGAGGTTTAGGGACCAATTCTGCTAACCCTCCATAGCACAGGAAACCTGGGCAGTTCAGGTATCGACGGGTTAAATAGAGTTCACAGGTGCTTACCATTTAGCCAAAAAATCCATAAATTATGGTTTGAGGTCAAATGGAAAGGCAATTTTCTGGAAAATCTTTTCAGAAATTGTGGACAACCTCCACAGGCAGTCCTCTTTTTCTGTTGGGAATGGAATTCCGGAAATGCCCTTACAATTTGCGAGAATCGTTCTGTTTCCAGGCCCTTTCTCTCAAGATTGAGTAAATGTGTGGGATGGAATGCCGTGTAGTGAACCGTAAGAGCCATTCTCATCCGGTTGGTCAAAATTCGGAAAATCACTTACCTTTCCATCCAGATTATTTGGCAAAATGGTAAGCCGGTCACGACAAAACGCAGACTGCAGACTGTGCAGAGCGTGCAGACCAGGGGTAAAATATGGCGTTACCCTCACTATTATTGAGAGCTAACCGTAAACAGGCTAACCTGAATGTTATTTAGGCCTAATTAGGATAACAGAATGTTATTTAGGCCTAATTCAGGCTAACCGAATTTTTATTTTACAGACAGTCTGCGTTTTTCAGTGCCCCATGGTAAGCAGCCCAGATCTAACATAAATTTATGTCTTGACCTTATTTCACAGAGGGGCAAGGGGCAATTAAGGATTGTCAAAATCAGTGGAGACGGGATGGGGGGGGGGGGAGGGGGGGGCTGCACTTTTTGAGAGGGAGGGAATAGGGACAAGGAAGATATCATTGACATCGAAATCATGTATGTATTATTAACGATGTGCCACCCAGAAGGCTATTGGCTGCTGGTGATCGACACAATTAGTAACACAAAAAAATAGTTGTCGACAGATATCTTCCTTATTGATTGTCATTCATCCTGAAGAAGTATTGAAGAAAGAAGAAGAACTCACAATAGTTATAAAGCTTAATATTTAAACTACAGTATTCTTGTTTCCATTTCCCGCTCAATTTCGACAAGGTTAATCCTTTGACTGGCGAATGTCTCAACATCTGAAGTAGAATCGTTAAAAACTGTAAATACCTTTGGACAGTCCTCACCGGCATACCCAGCTCGAACTGATTGCGCGCCAATGTCAAACACAATTGCGCCCACTTCGTCTGAAAACAAAAGCCTCCTTTCAGAATCAGCCACACATTTCACGTTAAAAACTTCAGGAAAATAAAGAAACTTACCTCCTCCATACACCCCTCCGCTCATTTTTTGTTGTGTCTTATCCCTTTTAAAGCGTCTTTCATTCAATTCTCATCAAATAACAACCAAGCACATGTTCGAGTACTCGGTCATTGATGGTCAGTGGTAAATCAATATGGCGGTGTAGCACGAACTGGAACGTTCAGTGTCACATCGCCGATGAAATGCCTTTGAACGATCTTTTTTCCAAAGCTCCAGCTCCACTTCCATTAAGTGAAGAGCCATGGCCAAAACCACAGCCTGTACCTCCTCAGGAAACGGTACCATCAACTTCAGGGAAAGAAGCACCTGGGAGCGAGTACAGGAAATCATCCCTGTACTCCACAGCGCGACCTACTCTGGACGAATTTTTGCGAACAGATTATTTAATGATTCCTGAGTTTTTGATGCAAGTGAATAAGGCAAAGAAAGCAGCAAGCGACGTGGAAAACAAAGGTCTTGTTAAAAATTTGAAATCTGCACAAGAAAGAGGGAATTGCATTAATGAGGAGGAGAATTCCTCTTCTGTATATTCAACTCACCAAGATCGATCCTTTCGTTGCATGGACAATACCGACGAAACTAAGACCTTTGAGAAAAAGGCAGTTCAACTCAACGAAACAGCATCTCTAGCTACTCATGTTGCTGATAAACTATCTACTGCAGTTTCTAGATGTCAGATAATTTCCAATAAAATTACAGCTCCTCCTTCTCTAAGACCAAAACAGCGAGTCAAGAAAGTTATGAAGGGAGGATCATTGGTAACCATTCCAGCTCCACAGCCTAAAAGTAGATCTGTAAATGGTAGTCAAGTTTCCCCAGAGGGAACTAGCACAGCAACCACATCTGATATTACACCAGAATGTGGTGGATGCATGGAGAAAGGGCTTGAGTTGTTTAAGAAAAGCATTCTTGAGGAAACTGTGAATGAAACCCACATTAAAGTGACAAATAACAATCATTCAAGGGCTTCTTATCAAGAAAATGCTAATATACACACAAAACCAAAGATTTCTGCAATAGAGAGCAATCAATTAAAATCTGACAATTCACCGAAGGATAAACAAAGTGCTGTTCATTGCAAGGTTTTCCCAGCAACTTTACCTCAGAGAAAAGATGATGCTTTTAAGCAAAATATAGAAGCAGAGTCAGAAGTGCACACTGATAAGACTTTCTGTGGAGATGAAAGCTTACTAAAAGATTTTGTCACCAAAGAAAGAAGGAAGGACAATGTTAACACTCGCGCTGACAAGAATGATGTAAGCTTTACCGCTGCTAAAGTGGCCATGGATACTAATGACAGCCCCATAGAAAAATCAGGTTTTGAAGTCTTGAAAGAGAAAAAGGTTAACAAAGAATGTACTGAGAATGATAATAACAATTCCTCACAGGAAAGAGATAGCAATCAATTAAAATCTGAAAATTCACTGAAGGACAAACAAAGTGCTGTTCATTGCAAGGTTTTCCCAGCAATTTTACCTCAAAGAAAAGATGATGCTTTTAAGCAAAATATAGAAGCAGAGTCAGAAGTGCACACTGATAAGACTTTCTGTGGAGATGAAAGCTTACTAAAACATTTCCCTATCAAAGAAAGAAGGAAAGACATTGTTAACGCTGGCACTGACAAGAATGATGTAAGTTTTACCGTTGCTAAAGTGGCCATGGATACTAATGACAGCCCAATAGAAAAATCAGGTGTTGAAGTCTTGAAAGAGAAAGAGGTTAACAAAGAATGTACTGAGAATGATAATAGCAATTCCTCACAGGAAAGAGATAGCAATCAATTAAAATCTGAAATTTCACTGAAGGACAAAAAAAGTGCTGTTCATTGCAAGGTTTTCCCAGCAATTTTACATCAGAGAAAAGATGATGCTTTTAAGCAAAATATAGAAGCAGAGTCAGAAGTGCACACTGATAAGACTTTCTGTGGAGATGAAAGCTTACTAAAACATTTTCCTATCAAAGAAAGAAGGAAAGACATTGTTAACGCTGGCATTGACAAGAATGATGTAAGTTTTACCGTTGCTAAAGTGGCCATGGATACTAATGACAGCCCCATAGAAAAATCAGGTGTTGAAGTCTTGAAAGAGAAAAATGTTAACAAAGAATGTACTGAGAATGATAATAACAATTCCTCACAGGAAAGAGAGAGCAATCAATTAAAATCTGAAAATTCACTGAAGGACAAAAAAAGTGCTGCCCATTGCAAGGTTTTCCCAGCAATTTTACATCAGAGAAAAGATGATGCTTTTAAGCAAAATATAGAAGCAGAGTCAGCTGTGCACACTGATAAGACTTTCTGTGGAGATGAAAGCTTACTAAAACATTTCCCTATCAAAGAAGGAAGGAAAGACATTGTTAAGACTGGCACTGACAAGAATGGTGTAAGTTTTACCGTTGCTAAAGTAGCCATGGATACCAATAAGAGCCCAATAGAAAAATCAGGTGTTGAAGTCTTGAAAGAGAAAAATATGAACAAAGAATGTACTGAGAATGATAATAACAATGTCTCACAGGAAATCGCAACACGATTGACCAAACATTCTAACATTGACAAAGTGGAAAAGCTGCCACATGTTTTATCCATTGTGACTTCAAAGCAAGAGCTACACGACATTGAGAAAGTGGAAAACAACTTTGCAAAGGAATGTATTGGGTCTGATAAAAAACAAGCAGAGGTTGACAACCCTTTACCCACTGGCATCATAGAAACCATTGCAAAAACAATGGCCCATGAAAATTATGATAACTTGGGGGAATACGATGGTGATATTACAGATAAAAACAAGGAAGACAATAAAGGCAACACTGCTATAGCTATTGACAATGAAAGGAATACTAATTCTGTTATTGCTGTTGTTACATGCATTAATGATAACAGTGAGGGGAAAGTTGCTGATGGTTGCTGTGATGTGAGGAATGGTTGTGTTGAAAGTGATGATGATGATGATGATGATGACGATGAGAGTGGTGGTGAGGATAGTGGTGATGACGATGACCATGAACTTGTTGGTGAGCCTGGCGAAGATGCTGACACTAGACAAAATTCAGTGAGTGAAGATGATGAGGATTATGCCGAGCTTGTTATGGATGACTCAGATACTGATGAAAATGAAGAAGAAGACTATTCATTCGTTCTTGGCAATGCGAGTGATGACACCGACGAGGAGGAAGATGAAGTTAAGAGTGATTACGAGCCAGAAGACATGAATTTGGATTCTGACACGGAATCTTCTGTGGGAGGAATAACATTTTATCATGATACCACTGTGAGCAGGAAGAGAAAACGGTTAAGAAACAAGAGGCTCAAGCGAAAAGCGAAAAATCAGAAAAAGAATTCTCAGCACAAAAAAGCCAAAGCTGAGAAGAAGGGTGCTACAGGAAAGAACAGTTCAGAACTTGATCCTAGCAAAGGAAAAGTTTCTGATAAAAAACAAATGCACCCAATGTCATCAAGACCGCCTGTTCCTCAAGATGGACCAAAGAAACAACTGGAACTCGAGATACAGAAAGCCACAGAGACATCATCAAACAACCAGAAAGATACAATAGCCATCCGAAATAAAACACCTGTACAAAGTTCAGTGGAAGAGGGATCGCTTCTCTCAATGGTGTCCTTTTGTGCAGTGGATGTAGCAGTGGCAGCGAG
>NC_090892.1:10247002-10267002 GCF_036669925.1 Montipora capricornis
ACAAGGAGGTTCCCAATCAGTCCCCTTTCGTCGGGCGTGGCGCCTTATTAGACGTTCGGTATTCGGTCTTTGAGCAACTGGAGTCAGTTGTCTATTTGAACCTTTAACATTGAGTCCGCAAGGAGGTTCCCAATCAGTCCCCTTTCGTCGGGTTTGACGCTTTTTTAGGTGAGAGGCGTGACCTCGACCATCGAGCGTGACTGAGTTTTTGTTTTTAGTCTTTCCCGTCACGTTCGACGAACTAAGATCACCTGCTCGTTGACTTTCAACATTTAGCTACAAACGTTTGCATTTAAGAGTACTTCCAGTTGTGTTTCGTGATAATTGAACTGGTTTTCCGTCAATTTCGTTTCGATTTTGCTGTTACTGTAACGAAAACATTAAAACTGGTCACGTGTTTAAATTTGTTCAGTCTTTTTATGATTCATTCGTTATCTTTGTTCTTAAAAATCGTCATTTTACATAGCTTCCTTTGCGCGAGTTTCTCTTCTCTCTGTGTTTCCGATAACACGGGATATCAAGACTATCGTCAGAGGGGTTCATGCAGATGAAGTTTCAGGGATTTATGCAGATCTCGAACAACGCCTTTGAGAGGTAACTTATCCATTGTCCCTCGTGTAACGGGAGTCTATCCGAAAAGGGAAACACTAACAGCGCTTTTCGAAAATTTCTTTTCGAAAAGTGTTGTTTCTCAAACAACGAAACTTTTTTACTAGAGAAGACGTCAAAATACATGGGGTTAATCATAATTGAACTGAGTGGAGTGCAGATTGGTCTGAAATCATACGTGTGATTTCAGACCAAAATTGCATGGCACGAAGTTCAATGAAGACTTTATTTCGTCCATGTAGAAATCGCACAATTTAATCGCTCAAATACAGGATTTTATCCAGTACCAATATTTTATTGATCCGATTGCCGGTTTGTATGTAATAGGACTACGTGCTGTCCAATTTCGAAAAAAATTGGATGAGAAAAATCCTGAGGACTGCCAAATCTACGGCCGAGTCCAATTTGGCAGTCCGAGGAGTTTTTGAATCCAATTATTTCCAAATTGACAACATGGGAACTTTAACGCTGAAACTTTCAGTTTCACCAAACTTCCCTAGTGTCGTACTCAACTGAGAATCGTAGTACATGATACGAACAGAAAATTTTATACCGGGACGAGTCCTACCGGCGCGAGTTCACTTCGGTTTCTGTACTGGAAACGAGAACTTCATTTCGGTACGAAATAGACCACTTTCGCTATATTAAAATTCAGTTCAAGACAAAAGGCATCATCTCGAGGCTCTGGGGAATAAACTAATACAAATCCTTATATTTATGCCCCAGAGCCTCGAGATGATGTCTTTTGTTTAGGACTGAATTATAATATATCGAAACTGGTCTATTTCGCAACAGTATCATGCAAACCACGAAAAACCACCCGCGGTATGAAAAAGGTCTGTCGGTGGACTGGAACGGGTAGCGCATGCGTAAATTTCTTGAATCCATTCAAAGATGTATTTAATCACCGTCAAGAATACCCTCATCTTTACAAGATATGAAATCACGTAGGCATCATTTAAACACGATAGGAAATCAAATACTCATCCCGGTGTGGTATTCGCAGCGGGGCGAGTTTTCTCGTGTAAACAGCCCTCTTAGAGCAAAAAATAGTGCCATTCGTAAATAAATCGCACTCCTGAGAGCCAATAGGATTGCAAGGATCACCAGCGATTTATAAATGGATGTAATAAACATCTTAATTGTACCTCGTTCCTTCGGCCGAAAGGATTTAGTGTGAAGTTTAGAAACTCTGTTCACGGAATTTAACCCTTACTTCAGCTACCTAAGTAAGTGGGTTCTTTAACGTTAAACAGGGAACTTATGAACGTGAGGGATGGGGCCTACGGTTTATAGTCCTTATCCTAGGAGACTAGAAGTCTAACCATTTGCAGACGAAATCCACAAAGGCAGCTCTTTAATTTCCCGTCAGTTATTTTAAGATCCTAAGTGTTGATCCGGCATGGGTTCGAACCCGCGACCTCTGGCATGACAGCCCGATGCTCAAACAACTGTATGCGCTGTGCCATGCATCGGTTATATAAATTTAAGATTAAGTCTTTTGGCGACCAGGGTTGTTAAACCCCGACAGCAAGAAATAAAGAGGAAAAGACGTGTTACTGAGGGAGCTGGTGACGCAATCGTGCAGTAAAGGGACTGGAAGAGTTTGAGCCTATCGAGGTATGTTATTTTATTATATGTGCTTATCACTAGTGATTTTTTTTTAATTTAATGAAAAAAGCGAGCACCCTCCGCTTAAAGTAATTCTCGAGAATTAACCCGTTTTTTTACAGTTCCAGACATATGTTCTGAGACAGGAAGTGGCAGTATCAGTTCTCTTTTGTATTAAAAGATAATGTGTGAAACGAAGTTACACTCCACGAACATTCCTCTGCCAACAAAGGGACAAACTTACTCATGCTACGTCACAGGTCCCAGTCCCCCGTCGTGCTCGATGAAATGACGGCTTCAATATTTGCTTCAACATCCGTTCGATTTTGTTGAACAGCGCGGATGCTCCCTCCCTTTCAGCCGTGTTGAAACATGTTGCATCTAAGTTGAAGAAATAAAGAAGGAGTTCAAAAGTGTTTAAACTTTGCTTCGACAACCATTCATCATTTCTTTTGTTTTCGCGAATATTCTATTAAGTTGAAGCTTTTTGCCCCCTCTTTCAACATTAGGGAACTTAAGCAACGACAACGGCGACGGCAACGAAAACGTCTCAAATTTGCATATTTAGTAGGCAAAAACAATAGCTTTGCACGCCCTGCACGTGCGTTTTTCACTTTTGTCCATTTCTTTGCCGTCGTCAACAAAACAACAACGTGAAATAGTCAAATTTTAGGTTTTAAGGAGAACGTCAGCACTTGACGCTAAAGTTTCATTTTCTCCCCTAAAATAAAAACCATTCCGACCAATGTCATTTTTGAGGAACTACCACACCCTTGTCATATAAGAAGGGTTGACATGTTTACAAAGTGATTACAATGACGCGAATTTATATTTTGAGATGACGTTCTCGGTGCCGTCGCCGTCGTCGTTGCTTAAGTTCCCTATTGTTGGGTATGCGCGTGCGCACTTATCGGTCTCTCAAGGACGTATCACTGTTGTCCGTATTCATAGTAACAACCGCGGTTGCAGCCTGGGACTGAATACAAGACCTCTCGTGAGCTTTGTTGAACCAAATGTTGATGATTTGTTGAAACCGTTCGCCCACCCCAGCAGTCAACGTCGTTCAACAAAATCGAACGGATATTGAAATAAATGTTGAAGCCCATTTGCCCGGGCCTTTAGATGTGCCAAACAAACATTAAGGACGTGGAATCCTCGAATAATTTTTGAAAAATGCTATCCACGTACCATTAAATTTTCTCCTAAAAAGTAAAAACAAAAATGGGTGATAGGCACGTTGAAGAAAATGTGAGTTGACACAGGCTTTCCTTGCAATCCCAACTGAGTAAGGATTACCAAGGCTAAAAATGTACATAAAAGGAGCGTGGGAGAATTTTCTGCTTAGCCCAAGAGATACTGTAAAACTGCTTCAATGAAATACTAGAATAAATGTATGGATCTTCACATCAAATCCGGTTTAAAAAACCTGGTCTCCATGTTATTTTTTAGCTATATAGATTAAGGATGAGAAGTTAACGTTGCCATTGAAAATGAGCTCAGTGACAAGGACGAAGGCTCCTCTTGTGCTACGGCGCAGCGCTGGCTCATTGCAAAAGATGAAGGACGTCATTTCTCATGAGGCATACCACGAGTTGAGGATCACTCTTCTAGAAGGTGAACGAGACTCACTCCCACCAATCAGTGCCTCTGAAACGAGGAAGGAATAAGCAAAGTGCATGAGATCATAGCTCTCCATTCAAGACCAGAGGTCAGTGAAACGAATAAGTTACTTCAAATTTTGAGACAAATCAGAGAGACTATCGCGAACTGAGGAGAGTGGTGTAGAAATAAAGTAAGTACTCAATTCCAACACCGTTTCCGTAAAGAAATATTGTGACCAAAAGCCGATAGAACGTAGGTCTGATTATTTGGTGATGTACTGTATTTCAGCGGGCCAAACCAGCCTTCTTCATAAACAACTCGAGTTCTTCTGGATAATGTTTTCTCATACTATGTAAGAGAAATTAGGGTAAGAGAATTTAATAGGGTTTTCGAAACTTGAAATAAAAAACCAATTGCGCCGAACTGTACCGTCGCCATGGCAACAGTAGGGAATTTAAGAAACGACGACGGCTACGACTACGACAACGCCACAAAGCAATAATATCATTGGTTAAAAGAGCATTAATAATCGTGATAATTGAACTGGTTTTCCGTCAATTTCGTTTCGATTTTGCTGTTACTGTAACGAAAACATTAAAACTGGTCACGTGTTTAAATTTGTTCAGTCTTTTTATGATTCATTCGTTATCTTTGTTCTTAAAAATCGTCATTTTACATAGCTTCCTTTGCGCGAGTTTCTCTTCTCTCTGTGTTTCCGATAACACGGGATATCAAGACTATCGTCAGAGGGGTTCATGCAGATGAAGTTTCAGGGATTTATGCAGATCTCGAACAACGCCTTTGAGAGGTAACTTATCCATTGTCCCTCGTGTAACGGGAGTCTATCCGAAAAGGGAAACACTAACAGCGCTTTTCGAAAATTTCTTTTCGAAAAGTGTTGTTTCTCAAACAACGAAACTTTTTTACTAGAGAAGACGTCAAAATACATGGGGTTAATCATAATTGAACTGAGTGGAGTGCAGATTGGTCTGAAATCATACGTGTGATTTCAGACCAAAATTGCATGGCACGAAGTTCAATGAAGACTTTATTTCGTCCATGTAGAAATCGCACAATTTAATCGCTCAAATACAGGATTTTATCCAGTACCAATATTTTATTGATCCGATTGCCGGTTTGTATGTAATAGGACTACGTGCTGTCCAATTTCGAAAAAAATTGGATGAGAAAAATCCTGAGGACTGCCAAATCTACGGCCGAGTCCAATTTGGCAGTCCGAGGAGTTTTTGAATCCAATTATTTCCAAATTGACAACATGGGAACTTTAACGCTGAAACTTTCAGTTTCACCAAACTTCCCTAGTGTCGTACTCAACTGAGAATCGTAGTACATGATACGAACAGAAAATTTTATACCGGGACGAGTCCTACCGGCGCGAGTTCACTTCGGTTTCTGTACTGGAAACGAGAACTTCATTTCGGTACGAAATAGACCACTTTCGCTATATTAAAATTCAGTTCAAGACAAAAGGCATCATCTCGAGGCTCTGGGGAATAAACTAATACAAATCCTTATATTTATGCCCCAGAGCCTCGAGATGATGTCTTTTGTTTAGGACTGAATTATAATATATCGAAACTGGTCTATTTCGCAACAGTATCATGCAAACCACGAAAAACCACCCGCGGTATGAAAAAGGTCTGTCGGTGGACTGGAACGGGTAGCGCATGCGTAAATTTCTTGAATCCATTCAAAGATGTATTTAATCACCGTCAAGAATACCCTCATCTTTACAAGATATGAAATCACGTAGGCATCATTTAAACACGATAGGAAATCAAATACTCATCCCGGTGTGGTATTCGCAGCGGGGCGAGTTTTCTCGTGTAAACAGCCCTCTTAGAGCAAAAAATAGTGCCATTCGTAAATAAATCGCACTCCTGAGAGCCAATAGGATTGCAAGGATCACCAGCGATTTATAAATGGATGTAATAAACATCTTAATTGTACCTCGTTCCTTCGGCCGAAAGGATTTAGTGTGAAGTTTAGAAACTCTGTTCACGGAATTTAACCCTTACTTCAGCTACCTAAGTAAGTGGGTTCTTTAACGTTAAACAGGGAACTTATGAACGTGAGGGATGGGGCCTACGGTTTATAGTCCTTATCCTAGGAGACTAGAAGTCTAACCATTTGCAGACGAAATCCACAAAGGCAGCTCTTTAATTTCCCGTCAGTTATTTTAAGATCCTAAGTGTTGATCCGGCATGGGTTCGAACCCGCGACCTCTGGCATGACAGCCCGATGCTCAAACAACTGTATGCGCTGTGCCATGCATCGGTTATATAAATTTAAGATTAAGTCTTTTGGCGACCAGGGTTGTTAAACCCCGACAGCAAGAAATAAAGAGGAAAAGACGTGTTACTGAGGGAGCTGGTGACGCAATCGTGCAGTAAAGGGACTGGAAGAGTTTGAGCCTATCGAGGTATGTTATTTTATTATATGTGCTTATCACTAGTGATTTTTTTTTTAATTTAATGAAAAAAGCGAGCACCCTCCGCTTAAAGTAATTCTCGAGAATTAACCCGTTTTTTTACAGTTCCAGACATATGTTCTGAGACAGGAAGTGGCAGTATCAGTTCTCTTTTGTATTAAAAGATAATGTGTGAAACGAAGTTACACTCCACGAACATTCCTCTGCCAACAAAGGGACAAACTTACTCATGCTACGTCACAGGTCCCAGTCCCCCGTCGTGCTCGATGAAATGACGGCTTCAATATTTGCTTCAACATCCGTTCGATTTTGTTGAACAGCGCGGATGCTCCCTCCCTTTCAGCCGTGTTGAAACATGTTGCATCTAAGTTGAAGAAATAAAGAAGGAGTTCAAAAGTGTTTAAACTTTGCTTCGACAACCATTCATCATTTCTTTTGTTTTCGCGAATATTCTATTAAGTTGAAGCTTTTTGCCCCCTCTTTCAACATTAGGGAACTTAAGCAACGACAACGGCGACGGCAACGAAAACGTCTCAAATTTGCATATTTAGTAGGCAAAAACAATAGCTTTGCACGCCCTGCACGTGCGTTTTTCACTTTTGTCCATTTCTTTGCCGTCGTCAACAAAACAACAACGTGAAATAGTCAAATTTTAGGTTTTAAGGAGAACGTCAGCACTTGACGCTAAAGTTTCATTTTCTCCCCTAAAATAAAAACCATTCCGACCAATGTCATTTTTGAGGAACTACCACACCCTTGTCATATAAGAAGGGTTGACATGTTTACAAAGTGATTACAATGACGCGAATTTATATTTTGAGATGACGTTCTCGGTGCCGTCGCCGTCGTCGTTGCTTAAGTTCCCTATTGTTGGGTATGCGCGTGCGCACTTATCGGTCTCTCAAGGACGTATCACTGTTGTCCGTATTCATAGTAACAACCGCGGTTGCAGCCTGGGACTGAATACAAGACCTCTCGTGAGCTTTGTTGAACCAAATGTTGATGATTTGTTGAAACCGTTCGCCCACCCCAGCAGTCAACGTCGTTCAACAAAATCGAACGGATATTGAAATAAATGTTGAAGCCCATTTGCCCGGGCCTTTAGATGTGCCAAACAAACATTAAGGACGTGGAATCCCCGAATAATTTTTGAAAAATGCTATCCACGTACCATTAAATTTTCTCCTAAAAAGTAAAAACAAAAATGGGTGATAGGCACGTTGAAGAAAATGTGAGTTGACACAGGCTTTCCTTGCAATCCCAACTGAGTAAGGATTACCAAGGCTAAAAATGTACATAAAAGGAGCGTGGGAGAATTTTCTGCTTAGCCCAAGAGATACTGTAAAACTGCTTCAATGAAATACTAGAATAAATGTATGGATCTTCACATCAAATCCGGTTTAAAAAACCTGGTCTCCATGTTATTTTTTAGCTATATAGATTAAGGATGAGAAGTTAACGTTGCCATTGAAAATGAGCTCAGTGACAAGGACGAAGGCTCCTCTTGTGCTACGACGCAGCGCTGGCTCATTGCAAAAGATGAAGGACGTCATTTCTCATGAGGCATACCACGAGTTGAGGATCACTCTTCTAGAAGGTGAACGAGACTCACTCCCACCAATCAGTGCCTCTGAAACGAGGAAGGAATAAGCAAAGTGCATGAGATCATAGCTCTCCATTCAAGACCAGAGGTCAGTGAAACGAATAAGTTACTTCAAATTTTGAGACAAATCAGAGAGACTATCGCGAACTGAGGAGAGTGGTGTAGAAATAAAGTAAGTACTCAATTCCAACACCGTTTCCGTCAAGAAATATTGTGACCAAAAGCCGATAGAACGTAGGTCTGATTATTTGGTGATGTACTGTATTTCAGCGGGCCAAACCAGCCTTCTTCATAAACAACTCGAGTTCTTCTGGATAATGTTTTCTCATACTATGTAAGAGAAATTAGGGTAAGAGAATTTAATAGGGTTTTCGAAACTTGAAATAAAAAACCAATTGCGCCGAACTGTACCGTCGCCATGGCAACAGTAGGGAATTTAAGAAACGACGACGGCTACGACTACGACAACGCCACAAAGCAATAATATCATTGGTTAAAAGAGCATTAATAATCGTGCTGCACGTGCAGCACGGATTTTAGCAAGTTTGTTTGCGACCCTCTGCACAACGACGACGTGAAATCACCAAATTTGAAGTTTTGACGACAACGTGAGCATGCAACAGAGAATCCTTCATTCTCTATTTTAACTCTGAAAACTCTCGTACCAATTTATTTTTTGGATACTTCGCCCACATTGTAGGACGTGAAAGAGACTGAATAATCGCGAAAGACGTATGATAAAGGAGAGTTATATTTTGAGGTGACGTTTTCGTCGACCGTCGCCGTTGTAGATCTTAAATTCCCTAGTTAGGGAGTCGGCGATACCATTAATTTAAAAAAAAGCCTGGCAATAGTATTAGTCAAATATCACACCGTTTCCCTACTGAAAGGACCGACAGTGTTGTAATCTTTCCCATTGGAAAGCGACGGATACCTCAAAGGATATGCACTAACCGTAGACAGGATTTTGTGTGCCAATCAGATCGGTGGGAACGCAGTGCCCGAGGATGAATATTTTAATTGAAACAATATATGACGCCGGTATAATCCCCATGAAAAAACCGTATATTTGTGCTCTTTGTTCACTCTTTTCAAAATGGCGGATTTTCCATAAGAAAACATCTATTCGATCGGGATTTAATGAGTTACTGCCCACATTTAATTGTCAGGTCTGTCGGCCTATGTGTTTATGGACCGTGACAGCAAACATGAGCAAAAGTCCGGCTAAAATTTGCTATTTGCACCAACTCAAGCCAAACTATTTATTTGATAGAAGGTTATTACTTTCCTGATGGCCACGATTATCAAACCAGGATTAAAAAAAAAAAGACAGAGACGAGTTTGAAAAACAGGGTTTTCATGGTAGCTTGCGAACGCAGACGTATTTCCGGAATGGCAACCTGCCTCGCGTTTGTCGAAGCTTTGAGTTCCCCATGAACCGGAAACTTTTCATTTAGCTTATTTTCTCTCCTGCTTTCAAATGCTTGACCCCCTAATGTTCAAGTGATCTTCGGAACAGCACACGCAAATAATCTTCTTGAGTTTGTAAGTGTTTTTCCGCGATCGTACAAATAATGTTCACGTAAACAAAGCAGTAGGGTTCAAAAGCTAACGCTAGCTAAGTACGCTGAAAACAAGAGTTGACACCGAAGACGAAAAGTAAGCACTTCTTGTGTACTTTTATATAGTGTTTTCCGATGGACGTAATTGGAACAAATAGAAAAAATGAAATATTTCAGTGTTTATGTTCAAGAAAAGAAAAAAGGATTGATGATGACATTAGTTAGTACTCCGTGAAATAATAATCGGCAGCTTTTGGGTTAAAGGACTACAGTTCAGTTGCTACTGGCAAAATGCATGTGCTGATCTTTTGTTTATGGACGGAGTGTTTGATTTGGCAAATTGTGTATTGTCCTTATATCACGGCAAACTTATTACAAATTTGTAGCATGCATTTTCCCACGTTTCTCTTATGGACTGATGTCGGGATGCGTTTTGAATGCCTTTGAGAAATATCAACTTGGGGTTATTTAGGCCATCCTCTTTTTTTTTCTCCGTTTAGCGACGTCCGACCAACCCAAATTTTTGCCATTTTCAAAAAAACACATTGTAACGACGTAGTTAAACCATTTTTAAGTTGCACAGGAGTTCCGGTAGTTGATCCTTTTTCCCATGTTGTCTTAATTTTACAATAACAGCAACCAGCTTTTCCGCCATATTGATTTTGGGTTCAGGTCTCGTTGTTTTCCAGGCTTCGCAGCGATGATGCTGGCGTAGCAGGCCTCCGATTCCGAGACCACCTGTAATTTGTTTTTTGTTTTTTTTTTTTAGGTTTTTCTTTTTTCAATCCGACCGACCGACCCAATATCAGGAAACGCATTCGACGCTAAACGAAAAAAAAGGGGATGGCCTTGCTTGAAATTGATGGTGGGCAACAGAAACTTAAAAGGGACTTCGTAAAAGCTGGAATTTGCCGAATCCATTCAGTGAACTGTCTCCGGCTGTTTATTTACTTTTTTTTTTCTCTTGTTCTACCTTGTCGTTCTGTTTTTGGAAGTTGTTCGATCAATATCTGCAAGCAAAAGACAAGACGAAATTCGCTAACGTCAATTTTAGTACAGTGTCAGTCATATTTTGCACCTGCTCCCTGCGTTTTCGTTTCACCGCGTCGATACTACATGCAGGGCCGTAGCCAGTATGAGGCAAACCGAGGCACTTGCCTCGGTCATTTTTTCGTGATTCGTTAAAATAAAGTGTAATTCCAGTGTTGTCTTCAAAATGTACTCGTCATAAACACCTAAAATACCTACCAAGAATATTTAACGATGGATATTGCCTCGCGGTCATAACTTTTTTCTGGCTACGGCCCTGACATGTGTTGACTACAGTAGAGTTAAACATTTCATTGTTTAAAAAAGCAAAGAAATGTTGTCTGCGCAGTTATGAACGACGGAAATTAGAATCGTGTGGTCATTTTGGAAACACCTTTATGTAGTCCAAAAACTGCCTTGCTTTGTTAGTTCAAATGAATCAGTTTTACACTGAAATGGTGCGAGCTTAATTTGAATGGCATCACGCTGGAATAGGATGGTGACATGACAATAGTGACAATAGTGAAGATGAAATCGCTCTGTGAATTTTTACTTGAAATGCAACTGGATGAAAAAGTTTTATATTAACCTGGTTTTATTGCACCAACAGCGCACGAAAATGAAGTAAAAATTATAATTTTATACCAGCTGTATCGGAATATGAAAAAAATCGGTGAACTGATTGGTTTCGTGTATATTTTTTTATAGGGGAGGAGGCGCAAATTACTGCTGTGGAATAATAAAATTTTCGCAATTTTCGTAATTTTGTACTATTTTCCCTGTAAGAAATTCGTTTTGCTTATTCCAAATGGCTTTGACCTGACGCTTGCCAGTCAAATTTGAATGTTAAGTATATAATTGCTTTTCATCGAGTTTGAGCCAATAGTGTCATCGCATTTTCGACTATTGGTGAAATTATGTTCCCTCAAGCGGATGTTGCAGCGATTTTGCTGTTTGACCGCAGCTCACATAAAGACGCCTAATCCGCACCCACTGCAAATCCCCATTTCTTATTCAATGTTTTGAATTTTATTGCAGGAAAGTCAAACAGAAACTGAACAGAAACTGGTTTTTCTTTGTGTACCAGACCCGTTAAAATAAACAGTAGAATCAAAAAATGAGACTGGAAAAAAACTTGCTTGTGTCTTCGTACCTTTGAACTGACTCCCTTCATTTGCGGTAAGTGTTGTTCTCCATGATTCTTGTATCCCTAATACATTGTGGCCATGTGATGAACTTTCCTTCTGCATTTGTTTTCCATTCACCGGATCTCGATCTGAGCACCTGCAATTAGAGTAAGGAGATATGAAAAATTGGAGATAAGGAACGTTGTTATGCATATCACCAAAGCTGTGACGACACTGCGCTCTGCCAGCTGCTCTTTCCTGGCTAAACTGGGGAAATGTGACACAACTTACGCTTGTAAATAAGAAAGATGGCTTTGAGAGAAGCATTTATCTGGAGCTTAACCGTGTTTGATGTCATCGTGTTACTTATCTTTCACGGCGGTGCGGTTGATAACTATCATGTCAGAATCAATATCCCTGTATTTTTTAATACCGATGGTATCTATGAAGAGTTTGTCTTCAATTCAGCGATGAAACTGTTCGCAAGCCGCGGAGAATCGCAAGACAGGAATAAAGCTTTCAACGATTTGGAGCTGAAGATGGAATTTTCGAGGGTTGACTTTGTGAATCTGTCCGCGCGTTCTAAAGGCTTGAGTTCGTTGATACCGATAGTAGCAAATATGACTTCTTCCATCCAAGGTGCAGTTTTTGTAGATGTGACAAGAAAAAGCTTGGCCTATTCAGCACTTCTAGAAGGCGTCTCCGTCCCCTCAGTGGGATTATTTCGGAGCGAAAACGGATTTCCAATAACACAGGTAAATGTACAAGAATATAAACTAATGCTTTGTGACGGTTGTACGACTTGCACTTTTTACAATGCAGGTCTTTGTATTAACAGGACTAGAAGGAGACTGATCTTATGAAATTAGGATTAAAGTATTTTCAGAAAATTACTAGCGAGAAAGTTCGACAAAACAGTGTTACGTGCCGCAAATTTATCGTTGATTTCAACTTATCATTGAGACACTTTAGAAATAAAAACATGATTGATATCCGAACATATAGGGCTTTTTTAAACTTGTTGCGTTGACTGTCCTTTCGCTGAGTTCAACATTTTTACAATTACTTCGCCTGTATTTACACTAACACTCATTTTTTTGGTTTTGGAATAATTTTGTTTCGAAATGACATCTTTTTACTAGAAAGAACACCATCAAATCGGTTTCTTAATTTGCATTATTAATTTAACGTAGGACACGTTAATCATTTTCATAAAAACTGTTTTGTGCCTCTAGCGAAAAAAAAACTCCTTATTAAACCTGGCTTATAGCAGGCTATGACCGGCGATATTTCCAACTGGAAACATCAAACAATTGCAATATGGAGACCGAAAATAAATAAGGAAAACAAATATACGGATACTTTTAACATTTTAGCCAATATAATATTTGTAGAGCCAATAATTATTATCCTTGTGTTATCATTTTGTTTTTCCTGATTGAAGGATCTTGAACAGGACAAGTTTACCCTAACTAACAATTTAAAAATATCGGCGGATTTTAAGCACTTGTAAACTTATCTGATATATGTGCAGAGTACTGCGCCTTACAAAATTGTTTCCGTAAAAGATGACTTGTTTTCTTTTTATAACACTGCAAACAGCGTGAAAACAATGAGATAGTTTGAGATCTTTTGAAGCTTGAAGTTATATTTCCGTTCATTTCGCCGGTTTCTCTTTGTCTTAGGATTACATCACTGGCTTTCCCATTGATGTGTATTGATATGTTTCCAACATGAAAAACAATTGCACAAGGTTTCGACATGCAATACCTCGATTGTTTGCCATTTCCAAAAAATCCGGAAATTTCAATTGGAATGTAAATGCGTACGGCTATTTCAGTCTGAACGACCGGAAAATTTATGACATTTTCATTAAGCCGTTAAAAATAGAAGGAGGCTAAAATTTCAAACCGGAATTTGCAAATGAGCAACGGAGAGAAGGTTAAGCCGCTCCCGAAAAGAAAACAACCATTCAGAAAACCAAATATGATATTGGAGTCAGGGGATGACAAGCCCATGACAAGATATATAAGCCCGGTTTACACTACAGACAATTTTCGGCACGGCTCGTGTGAAATTGGCACGGGTGCCTAAAAAGAACTCGGCAAACTTTGTTTACACTACACCATTTTTACCGTATCAAAAATATCGTGCCAAAATTTTTGGGCCCGGGTAAGTTCTCTTGCAGAGAAGCGCAGTTCAATTATAATCAAGAACGTCCGCGTGATTTTGGTGGAGAATGAGCAGCCATCTTGAAATATACACAAAAAAACCGCTAGCCGATATGAATTAAGGCTCAAATTTGGCCCTTTAAAAGTGTTCACACTACTTGTTCTATCCGAACCGTGCCTATTTTTTCAGCACCCGTACCATTTTTACCCGTGCTCGGACTACCTCGCCGAAGGTCCCAGCACGGGTAAAAATTTTGGTTCCGGCGGCACGGATGAAATTTGGTACTGACAAGTTGTTTACACTGCAAATTAAATCAGAGCCGAACCTTTGTTTTTTTGGGCCCCGTCTAATTTCACCCGAGTCGGGCCAAAAAATTTCTGTAGTGTAAACCGGGTTTATAATCACCCTTTTTGAGAACTATCAGAAACCGTCCCTGCGAGCAGAGCCTCCTTTTGAGGAGGAGAAAAGGAGGCTCCCGCAGCCCGAACTTCTGGACTAGTCAATCTTGTTTCCTCTCGAGCCCGCTGTACCATGAAAAATCAAGATGGCGGCGAGATCTGCTCGAAGCCAAGCGCCAGTTTTATTCTTGACAAGATTCACCAGCTGGGCGATTTTCTTGGCAAGGCTTTCATGACTCATTAAATCATAGGTACTTCCAGCTCCGTACAAGTTTATCCCACATGCAACAAAGGCAACAGGAATCTTTTCCATCCCTTCTTTTTTTCTTATTCCTAATTTTACTGACGTTTGAGGCGAACCGAGAGTGTTTGTTGGTTTCCGAACCGATTTTCGTTCGAGAGACAGTACTACAACCAGCGGAGAGAATGTTGCAGCGAGCAAACAAGTTAAGTTCGCGGCAAATAGCGGCAAGCACTCGCCTATTACGCGTAACAGGCCCAGGTTCGAAAGTGTGTTCTGGCAACGTACAGCGCATGCTCAATAAAGATCTTACTCGATTCATGCAGAGTTTTTCTCGAAAACGCCAAAATCGAGCAAGTAAAAGAAAGGCTCTGATAGGAGAGTGTTGTCTAAACTTGACTTCAACCTCAGATTGCTTTTAATTTCTTAGCTTGGGGTTCATGCATATACTAATAAAAATACAATGCAAAATAGGGTGAAGATTTCGATATTTTAAGAACATCATTTCAATTACGAAAGGGGTATTGAAATGGTTTTATCGATCGTGTGAGAACTGCGCTTTTTATATTTTTTTGTGTGCGAAGCGAATACTAACAGTGTAGAAGAACATTTTAAAAGCAATGTTGCTTCCTCTTGTCGCCATTATCAAATGTAGTTTTTTTCGTCTGATTGAGAATATGTAATGAAGAGATTTATTCAGTTTTCGATGGTGTCTCGGAAAACTCGGAAAAATCCGAGTGCTCTTTTGTAGGAGTCTAACTACGATCTTCCGATTACTCAGATTGCTCGGATGCTCGGCAATCGGAACAAGTAATCGGGAGGTCGTAGTGGAGCACTCGGATATTTCCGAGTATCTCGGAGTCACCTTCGAAAAATACAAATCTCTTCATGTCATTCACCGTGATTGGCATACAATATCGAACCCGGGCCACATTAGTGGGAGGCGAGTGCTCTCACCACTGTGCCACCCCAGCCCCCCTGAAATAATATAGTCGTGGAGAGTTTTGGCTTCACTCGAGTGGTCACAACTGTCCCTTGTCTCTGGAGCCGCGCAATACAAATCCCAAAACAAGCACCACTAAGAATGTAGAAACCCAGGAGGTTCTCCAAGATTTATATTCTTCTTTCCTTTTTTTTCCACTCCCACGTGTAAAAAGTACTCGTAAACAAGGTATCGTTGGTTTACTAGTAAGGCGGTTTTTTTCTCCGTCACTGCAAGGTCTTGTATGAGTTTTTTGCTTGTGCATGAAGGTGGGGAGTAGATGTCTATTTATCTTGTTTGAGTGGTCGTGTAAGTCTTAGCGCACGTTATTTGCAGAATATTGGTCTTTAAATTAAAAGGTAGAATGATACGAAAAGGATTGTTACCGGGCACGGTAATTTCCATTTGGTTTTAGGAGATGGAACGGTTGAAACTTCTGTTGATTGAATCAAAAGCTTCTCGGCTTATTTTAATTTTGAAAACTCTTGTTTCAGATTACTACAGTCTCCAGTAAAAAAAACTCCGGTGACGAACATGATTGAGCACAATTTTTTAAGATGCTTATTTATAGCGGCCGAAGGCGCGCACGCGACGAACCATGGTTGAGAAAATATGGTAATCCATCGATGCTTTGGTTTTGACGTTAATCTCCGACCGACCGTCCGTACGTTCAACTTTTCATGTATAAGCCAATACGCGAAATGTCGCACTGCTGGAACCTACGTTTTTTTTGGCTAGAAGTTGCACGACCAGCATACTGCATTTCACACTGCTTTTAGTGAAACACTCAAAACTTTTAAAGACAACAAACAAACAAGCTAACATTTTTTGTTTTAAAATATGTGATGAGTGAGCAATGCTAAATGTGAAAGAGAGAGACTGAGAGCAACAGAAAACGGGCGAAATATCATTGAAAAACAGTGAGCGAAAGCAAGAAAGAGCCCGAATAAAAAAAACACGAAATTAAAGCAGCGGAAGAAAGAGAAAGCACAAGTACAAGAAAACAGGCTGTATAATGACACGTATAATGGTAACGAAAAACAACGAAAGGAGCAAGAAAGTGCACGGGGAAAATAGACTGATTTATCGTGAAGAGCAAGCCGGACTGGTCACATGGTTAAGGCCCGCAGAAACCGGCTTCAACATTTGCTTCAACATCCATTCGATTTGTTGAACGATGTTGACTGCTGGGGCGGGAAACTGTTTTAACATCGATTCAACTTCGATTCAACATCGCTGTTCAACAAAATCGAAGGGATGTTGAAGAAGTTCATCGTTAAGTAAACATTTCTTCGAAAATACTAGCAGTGATTACGGTTATTGTTATATCGTAAGAAGTTAGCACTTTCGCATTCAAAAAAGTGCATTCATTCATTTATTCATCACTGAACTTTGTTCCAAATTGGTTTGTAGGAAAGCTCGATTGCTAGTGGACTGGCGCGGGTAGCCGCACCTTCTGTTATCGATTACGCGCACGCCGTCGCAAAGATCATGCACAAAATGGGATGGCAAACTTTTTGTCTCTTGGTATCGACAACGTACGATGGAAAAATTTTTGCTGATACCATGAATTACCTCGCATTTAAGGAAAAATGGATTGTCGCATCAACTGTCTGGAGTAATGGAGTTGAAAACTTAACCGAAACAAGGAGAGATATTCAAAATGTTATTGAGAAAAAAATAGATGTGGTGGTAACACACCTTCGCCTGACAACGAATGACAAGATATTTCAAATAATTCAGGATTTAAAATCTGTACAAAACAGTAGCGCATGGTTGGTCAGCGATGTATCCATTTATGGAGTGCGGAATTTAAGTACAGTTCCTTCCGGAGTCACTATGATTGGCACCAGGTCCCCTGAGGTGGTTCACGACTCAGAGTTGTACATCAACGTATTGTACGATTCCTTTGTGCTGTTTGAGAGCGCTTATAAGCGATCATTTAAAGATCTCGGCAAAGAAGACAGCATTGGCAACTTGTCGTCATTCCAATGGAATGGCTTGCAACAAAGAGCAATGAGGTATGTGCATATCAGCTTATTTGATACACCACGTTAATCTATTTATGGCTTTTTCGCGTTTTCTGCGGCACAGCTCAATAGGCCATTTTCGAATTCATACCGGTCTGCTTCCTCTTCAAAGCGAGTCTAAGTGCGAAATTTTGCTTACGAAAATTAGTTTTCATTCATATGTAAAATAGAACTAATTATCATCACAGAAACCTCGCACTTAGACTCGCTTTGAAGAGGAGGCAAACATAAACTCGGAAATGGCCTAAGAGCGTTTTCTCTCACGTGACCAGCAGCCATATTGGCTTTCTGAAACAAGAAAGTATTTGCATAAAAATAGAGTTCAATTCCCCAAGGATTAGTTTAATACACCATCATGTTTTGGAACACCAACATGGCCGCCGTGACGTCATGTGGAAACGCTCTATTGTTTTCCTATTCAGTGCAAATTACGCATGCGTTAGTTTAATGGGAAATCCTTCAACCATCCACCGTAATTGTCTTTTCATTCATTAAACATTCAAGACAAAATAGTTCTTGTGTTTGTGCCGCAGACTTAAGACATTTCGAGCCTCAGAGGACATCTTTCTCATAGACCAAATCGGCTAACTCAATGTCGTACCCAATTCAAACCCTTTGGGAATGAAACGTTTTGTTCCAGGTATTTCCATATCATTTAAACATGAATGCTTCATTATTATGCAAATAAAAACACAAAGATTCTTAATCCCGGGAGATTTGAATTGGGTACAACATTGAGTTAGCCGATTAGGTCTATTGAATATAAATAGACCGTATTCATTAATGGCGACCAAGAAAATGTTCTTTTGTCTTTGTGCTAATCGTCCTCACAAGCCTCACTTTGGAGTTAACGAAGCTAAGGAGGATGATTAGCTCAAAGAAAAAAGAATAATTTCTTAGCCGCCTTTTATGAATAGAATATATAGGCAGAGCAATTTCGAGCCAAGAAAATCGAGCACTTGTCATCGGCTTTGCTTTTTTTGTCATAACTCATTAACTCCTAGCGTTCGCGCCCATTGCTACTGCGCATCCTTACAGCGCACGCAAATTCACACGTCATGTATCGCGCGCGCTAAGTACTAAAATGAACAACGATAGGGCAGATGGCCATTGCTATAGCTTTGCTTGGATTTAACGATCTTGGATGTTCGGTGACCCCTACTTTTCTTTTCAGAAACAGATTTTATTTACAGTTATCTCCACATTGTCCAGAAATGAACAAAAAATCAATGTGGGAAGTTAAAAGAATTTCAAGATTTCTGTCCTCGGGACATGGAATCCTGCCATCTTGCGGCTGCAAGGCGCATGAAACTACGGTCGCTAAATGCAATCTTGTTCTTTGAGGAACCTCAACAGTTAACTGAATCCACTTGATGGGTCCACTAAACAAAGTTTGGTAGAGAACATTTCACTTTAAAGATGTAATTTGCAATATTTTTGGGCTTACAAACACTGTGTCCTTATTCGCTAAAGAAGCCGAATTTTTCTCAGATTTAAGGTGTTCTTCCGGGCAAGTTCTCTCCAAAACGAAGTCGGTGGCCCCCCATTTTTTTTTACATTTCTGACATCACTAACTCATCATCTTTCAACGATAAAGTTTGCAGAAAAAAATCAATGTTAGAAAATTTTCGCGAGAAAGTCCTTAACAGATTTAACTCTGTACAACGCCAGACGATTTTACTCGTCAGTGTAGAGCGGTTTAGGGGTCAGTGGGATAAAGAAACGTATGATATTCCTAAAGCCAGCATCTCGCCATACGGAAGATTATCAGCTTAAGGATATGATCCTGATATAACATCAAATTCTCATGACCAGCCAACGAAGAAATCTATGGAAGTAATTAGGAGAATGAACTTTTAGATCGTGTGGGAGTCAAATGGTTAGTGATTATATTACTGTAATAGGCCTTTTGCAACAAACGATCACATGGTACAAAATCCGCCATGGTGGAGGGCATGCTCATTGTTATTTCCCCCTCCCCCCGCTGGGAAATTAAAACAAAGACAAGTCAAGTTTGACCGGTTCAGGTCTCTTTGTTTTAATGTCCCAGTGGGGGAATAATAATGAGCTTGCCTCCAGCATGGCGGATTTTGTACCATGTGATCGTTTCTTGCAAAAGGCGTATTGAAACTGAACCACGCGCTTATTCTAGGAAATTTCAATTAATGAGTATAACATCTCCAATTTTTTTTTTAAAGGTATCTAAAAGAAATCCATATCACTGGAAGAAGCTCCTTGTTTAAAAAACAATCATTGGCGGACCAATCGCAGCATGGCTTAAACTTTTATATCTGGGATCTTAAAGTTGATCTTAATAAAAAGAAGCACTGGGTCCAAGTAGGATTAATTACAGCTTCCGGCCTCGCTTTGGAGCCTCTCCAGGGGCTCAGTGGAAACAAGATGTTTCCGCTCCTTTCTCCAAGACGCCCCACTCTGCGTGTCTCAGTTGTTTTGTCACCACCATACGTGAGTGCCCAAGACCCTTCATCTGAAAGCCATGAACCGTGTGCGGGTAGAGCGGTCCCTTGCTATGAATACATTTTTACAAATTCTACAAAGAAAACGAAAAAACTGTGGTGTTG
>NC_090892.1:10269502-10274502 GCF_036669925.1 Montipora capricornis
ATTGCAGGTTGCAGGTTAGGTTTGCAGGTCACTGTTTTAACATCAGTGAAACAACCCAAACCTTTACATAAATGCTAACCTTGGGCTTAAACATTATTATTTAGGCGTAATGTTAGAATTAGGTTTGAGTTGTTTCAGCTATGGTGAAACAATGACCTGCAACCCTGAACCCTGAAGTTTCCACCTTCCAGTTGGCGGCTGACCGACAAATAATGCTAGTTTCGTTACCGACAACCATATTAGCATAGTAATGGTACTTTACCTCATCTACAGCTAGGGATGGCGAGACGCTGGATTGACGTTGAAAAAAAACGATCTACTTTGTTGTTTTTTAATTGGCGCCGGGTCAAGCAACATTACTGCGCCTCGACAGCTACTGCAAAATTATCAACCTAGAAATTGACGTATTTGCCGCGGCTTGCAAGGACCGTGTCAATGCTGTTGTCGCAATTATTAATATCTACGTTTTCACATGAAAGTCAATGGCTATGTTGGTGTTCTAAAACAACGAAATGGCGGTCATAATGGTGTACCAAATTAATTCACGGGGAATTAAGCTTTATTTTTGGGCAAATAATTATTTTTTTTCAGTAATCCAATATGGCTGCTGGTCACGTGAGTGAAAATGCTCCATATAAAAAAAAAGGTCATCACTTCTTTCCATCCCTCAAACTGACATTTCCCTTTTTATTCAACTTATACGACGTACAGTCTACTTTAGACTTCAAATCTACTTCAACGAAACAAAGATTTTAAATAAGCTGAATAGATTCACAATAGGCGAGGCAAACAGTTGGACCCGGATCGATGGCTTCACCTTGCCTTTTCCGATATCCACTAGACTAACGAGACAACCTTCCGGAAAATACAATTTTTTAGAGTTTGAAATAGTAGTACCCAGCAAAACAATTGAAAGTTAACCGTCTTCAACGGGGCTTTTAGACCTAAATGCTGTAGATCAGCGCGGCATAGCTTCGCTATTTCTTGTTGAACTAAAGCTGTAATTCTGCCTGTTTTCATTCTTTTTAGAGCGGTAAGCTTGTCAATATTAACATGGGATATTGCGTCGTGTAATTGTTACGAAATGTCAGTTTGAGGGATGGAAATTAGTGTTCACCATAAAAATGCAACACCAAGATGTTGGCTCGTCCCCAGTTACCTCAATAAGCTACGTGGCGAGAGGAGACGCATTATAGGGAAGACTAGAGAGGAGCGTAAACCTTGTCTAATAGATCACAGTTGATATGCAAACACGTGCCACTTGTATACACCAAATCTTTGGGATAGAATCCTCTTCTTTAATTAACACATTGTATCACTTTCCTTGTAGACTCCATGAGTTATGTATGGGGCGTTGCCTTCAGCAAGGACATTGGCGCAGAGAAAACTCCACGCAGCAATGGCGCCCGCCTCGTGTCAGCGGTGTACGCGTTCTTGGCTCTGGTGATTGTCAACACGTACTGCGCAAATCTGATGGCCTTCTTAGTTCAGGAGTCTTCCATACTTCCCATAACTGGTATTCACGATGAAAAGGTAAGTGCTTGTAATAAAGACCGGTTTTCGCATTGCTGGGTCTGTCATGCACTGGCATACTCGATCTATCACGGATACCACAATTATTGTAGTAGCTGTGGGATTTAAAAAGCTACTATCTAATGATATTTCTAGATAGCCCTTTTCACAATAGAGCCGTTTGGTAACAAAGATCTTCACGATTTATGAGTTCAGAGAGTGCGATAAAAGCTCCTCAAATGCTTTCCAACATCTCGCGTGGAGTAAAGAGACCTGTGTGATTCGACTGTTTCTCATTGAATGACTGACTACATCATCCATTTGTAAAACAAAACTTACGTGCACTCTCGCGTGCAGCTGAACTTGTTTGCGTGGATCACATTGCTGTGTCATAACTTGAAATGTCTTTTATCCTCTACAGCTGACCAAAAAATCCCTTTACCCACCAGCCGGCTTTAAAATTGGTATAACAAAAGGCAGTAACGAAGAGGCTTACTTCAAAAACCACGTGGAAGATGAATTCAGAAAAATCTACGACGTCAACTTAAAGGTCCATTTGGTCGATAGTCTTGAGGATGGAATAGAACAACTTAAGGCGAAGTAAGTTGAGCGTTCGTGTTATTCCAGGGGTGGAGGGTAGGGGGTGAAGGGCAACATAGCTGAAACGACCCAAACCATTACCAAAATGCTAACCTCAGGCCTAGTCATTATCTAAAGCATAGTGTTTCGGCCTAGGGTTAGCATTTTTGTAAAGGTTTGGGTTGTTTCAGCTATCATACCCTCAACCCTACCCCCCACCCCCACCCTCATTCCTACCCCCCCCCCTCCCGGAATAGTCTTGCCGTACTGATGCGCTTGCCGTCAACTGACAAACTCAAAATTCAAACTGCTCTATGCCGATCATTTGGGGCCCTTGCGTCAAAACATTCTTAACACACCTTGCATTCAATTATCCCGGCTGAGTCCTTGGGGGAATTCCCCGAATTTTCTAAAGAAACAATAAAGATACATTTTCCTTCTTGCCTTACCACAAAAAAAATACATTTTCTGAGTAAAATGAACGCAGGTTGGTTTTATTCGTCTTGTGGCTTTTCGTGCTCCCAAATAATTGTAGCTAGAAATTGCCCGTTTCCGAGTTACCACTAACCTTAAACTTTTAAACCGATTTCTCAATCGAGAGACTAATCATTAATGTCTTCTTAGATAATATTGTACTTTAACCTCTTTTTCAAAGCAACTGTATGTGCAAAATAATTTAATTTGACTTTCCGTATGAATGAAAACAAACTTTCATAGAGAAGGTCTCGGTAAAGGAACATGAGGTGTCCGCGGAAAAAAAATGAAATTGTCACACCGCTAATTTTGTATAGGGTAAAACTATATACCGGTATCATACTAAAGCTAATAGGACTGAAGAAAGTTTTAGTTTTTCGGTATTTACATTGCCTTTTAGTTTTGAGGCCTCAAACTTAGAACGACCGAGTTTGTTGCAGGAGGTCCGAGAAGTTGTAATTTTAGCCTCAAAATAAACCCCTAGAAATTTCGCGTGCAGTTCACGGTCCGCTGAATAACTCCGCCCCCTACTTGAAAGCCAATCAGCGTTCGGGCACGTTCTAAGGTAGCTGATCGCGTCTGAAGGCTGTCAATTGACACCCAATCCTTTCAAGTGCGATTAACATGATACGTCAATCATTTTTTTCGCGCACAGATTATGGCGGGAAACAAAGAAAAGCACTTTTTGCGGTTTTAATTAATAATTTTTTTTCAGAATTTTTTTCGGGGAAGTATACTTCACAGCCCACCGATTCAAGATTTGCAAAAACAAAAAAATTGAGCGAGATGCCCAAATTACCTTTACCGAGACCTTAAGACTAGCCTTGAAATGACACTGTTGGTAAACGTCACGCATTGTCCCCTAACCCATCTCTTTAAGGAGGCTCGAAATGTTTCTCCTTTTTTCAAACAAATAAACATATTCTGTCCTTAGATACAGTTAGGGTAATCATATTGAAGACAAAATTGGCAAGGGTATTAAGTACCCCTCAAAGATTTCTCACATCACATTTTCCTCCAAAATAACGTTTTACCATGGCAACAATATAAGGCATTTCTTTGAAAGGGACGATGAAATCTTCCCATTCAGCGTTACCAGATAATTTTAGAAATAATCTCTAAAATACTTAAAATTCAACAAAATCTGTAGGTTAGTTTTTCAGAAAAGTAAGTTTTTTTTGAAATGTCTATAATTTTTTTCACCTACAATTTTTTTTTTAAATTTGAAAGACAATCGGTTTAAATTAATCTAAGCTAACATACAAAAAATGAAAAAATTCACCGTCCCGAAGCAGAGATATAAACGAGTAAAGTTGCAAAATTTACGCATGCGTCCCCTGCTCTTTCGAGTGCACGCGCGAGTGAAGTTACAGGCCAACTAAGGTACCATTAAACCGTTTGTGTACAATTTTCGTAGTTTTCGTGAATAGGAGATGTCTATTTATATTCTGTATGTATAGGAATCAAAAGAAAGGGAGCGAAATTAGCGGTATTTATTATTTGTGGTGATCCATTTTGAATCATGAGCTGACGCTAGCACGTTTAGAATTGCGTGTGTGGCTTACGCGCGCGCGCTGAGCTGAAAACCTTTCGAGCCTCCTTAACTTAAGGACGGTGCCTACTAATTAAAGATATTTTTGCCCCGGGTGTGATTATGCAGGAAATGTAGATCTTAACAAGCGTTATTGAAATCCAAAAAGCAAATTGGGGGTAGCCACGCATTTTTCAAAGATAATTCATGAATAATATTTGTAAAAAGCCTTACAATACAAAGCAATGTATGGCGTTCTTTCTCAAATTGAAGCTTAATTATCTCTCAAAAATGCATGATTACCCCTAATTTTCTTTTTGGATACTAAGAGTACTTACTAAGATCTACTTTCTCCGGATAGCTTTAAACCGCGCAAAAATATCCCTGTATAAGTAAGCATCGGCGATAGGAATCCGAGTATCTGGAGATGCGCAGAAACGTATGTGCAAACAACAATAGTAGGCACCGTCCTTAATTATGTGCCGAAAAGCTGGCGGCGACCGTCACGAAGTGTCCTTCTAACATTACTTGGCAAGATTACTGAACAATGAGCCTAATTCTAACGGGAAGCCTAGTAGTTGAGGATAACTCTTTCATCAATCTCGTTCCCAGGGTTCATGCTTTTGTTCTCCCTTGGGGAAATAGAAGAAAATGGAAACGAGAATATATTTTTTTCCCGATACTTAATTTCACTTTTCTCCAAATCTAGTGAACTCCACGGGGTAATTGGCGACTCCCTACGTTGCAACAAGCCGGGAACAAAGACGCCAAATGGTCGCTTCAGTCTGGCGGGATCCAACTTTTACACACACGGATATGGTTTTGCGTTTACCAAAGGTTCAAGGTGGGTACAGGAAGCAACGTAATCGGTGCGAAAGAACCAAAGAAACGGCAGCATTGATGC
>NC_090892.1:10284502-10292002 GCF_036669925.1 Montipora capricornis
CCCTCTAGCGAAAAAAAAACTCCTTATTAACCTGGCTTAATAGCAGGCTATGACCGCGATATTTCCAACTGGAAAACTCATCAAACAATTGCAATATTGGAGACGCGAAAATAAAATAGGAAACACAAATATACGGATAAACATTTGTAAACATTTTTAGCCAATATAATATTTGTAGAGCCAATACTTATTATCCTTGTGGTATCATTTTCGTGTGTTTTCCTGGTGGGGATTGCAGGATATTGAACAGTACAAGTATTACCCTAACTAACAATTTAAAAATATCGGGCGGATTTTAAAGCACGTTGTTTAAAACCTTATCTGATATATGGGCGAGTACCTGCGCCTTACCAAATTGTTTCCGTAAAAGAGACTTGTTTTCTTTTTATAACACTGCAAACAGCGTGAAAACCATGAGATAGTTGTTGAGATCTTGGTTGAAGCTTGAAGTTATATTTACCTTCATATTCGGGCACGGTTTCTCTTTGGTCCTTAGGATTACAATTCACTGGCGTTCCCCATTGATGTTGACGGTTGATATGTTGCCAATCCATTAAAACAATGCACAAGGTTTCGACATGCATACCCTCGATTGGTTTGCCATTTTCCACCAAAACATCCGGAATTTCCAATTGGAATGTAAATGCGAACCGGCTATTTCAGTCCTCGAACGACCGGAAAAATTTAAGGACATTTTCATTAATCCGTTAAAAATAGAAGGAGGCTAAAATTTCAAACGCGGAAGTTGCAAATTGAGCAACGGAAGAGAGGTTTAAGCCGCTCCCGAACAGAAAACAAACCATTCCAGAAAACCAAATCGATTAATTGGAGTCCAGGTGAGGACAAGCCCATGACAAGATATATAAGCCCTGTTTTTACACTACAGACAATTTTCGGCACGTGCTCGTGTGAAAATTGGGCAACGGGGCCCTAAAAAAGAACTTCGGCAAACTTTGGTTTACAACTACGAACCATTTTTACCGTATCAAAAATAATCGTGCCAAATTTTTTGGGCCCGGGGTAAGTTCTCTTGCAGAGAAGCGCAGTCTCAATTATAATCACGAACGTCCGCGTGATTTTGGTGGAGAATGATGCAAGCCATCTTGAAATAGAAACAAAAAAACACACCCCTCTAAGCCGATATGAATTAAGGCTCAAATTTGGCCCTTTAAAAGTGGTTCACACTACTTGTTCTAATCCGAACCGTGGCCTAGTTTTTTCAGCACCCGTACCAATTTTTAACACCCGTGCTCGGACTACCTCCGTCGCCGAGGTCCCAGCACGGGTAAAAATTTGTGGTTGCCGTGCGGCACGTATGAAATTTGGTACTGACAAGTTGTTATAACACTGCAAATTAAATCAGTAGCCGAACCTTTGTTTTTTGTGGGCCCCGTCCGTAATTTCACACACGAGTCGGCCCAAAAAATTTCTGTAGTGATAAACCGGGTTTATAATCACACCTTTTTGAGAACTTATCCGAAAAACCGCTCCCCTGCTGAGCAGAGCCCTCCTTTTGAGGAGGAGAAAAGGAGGCTCCCGCAGCCCCCGGAAACTTCTGGACTAGTCAGCTTGTTTCCTCTCGAGCCCGCTGTACCCATGAAAAAATCAGATGGCGGCGAGAATCTGCTCAGCGAAGCCAAGCGCCATTTTTTATTCTTGACAAGATTCACCAGCTGGGCGATTTTTCCTTGGCGAAGGCTTTCATGAACTCATTAAAGTCATAGGTACGTCCAGCTCGGTACAAGTTTATCCCACATGACAACAAAGGCAACAGGAATCTTTTTCCATCCCTTCTGTTTTTCTTATTCCTAATTTTTACTAGACGTTTGAGGCGAACCGAGAGTGTTTGTTGGTTTCCGAACCGAATTTTACGTTCGAGAGACAGTACTACAACCAGCGGAGAGAAGTTGCAGGAGGCGAGCAAACAAGTTAAGTTCGCGGCAATAGCGGCAAGCACTCGCCTATGTACGCGTAACCAGGAGTCCAGGTTCGAAAGTGTGGTTCTGGCAACGTATCAGCGCATGCTCAATAAAGATCTTTACTCGATTCATGCCGAGTTTTTCCCCCTCCCGCAAAACGCCAAAATCGAGCAGTAAAAGAAAGGCTCTGATAGGAAGAGTTTGTCTAAACGTTACTTTGTCAAAATCCTCAGATGCTTTTGGTAATTTCTTAGCTTGGGGTTTCAGATGCTATCACTAATATAAATACAATGCAAAATAGGGTGAAGATTTCGATATTTTAAGAACATCATTTCAATTACGAAAGGGGTATTGAAATGGTTTTATCGATCGTGTGAGAACTGCGCTTTTTATATTTTTTTGTGTGCGAAGCGAATACTAACAGTGTAGAAGAACATTTTAAAAGCAATGTTGCTTCCTCTTGTCGCCATTATCAAATGTAGTTTTTTTTTCGTCTGATTGAGAATATGTAATGAAGAGATTTATTCAGTTTTCGATGGTGTCTCGGAAAACTCGGAAAAATCCGAGTGCTCTTTTGTAGGAGTCTAACTACGATCTTCCGATTACTCAGATTGCTCGGATGCTCGGCAAATCGGATCAAGTAATCGTGGAGGTCGTAGTGGAGCACTCGGATATTTCCGAGTATCTCGGAGTCACCTTCGAAAAATACAAATCTCTTCATGTCATTCACCGTGATTGGCATACAATATCGAACCCGGCCACATTAGTGGGAGGCGAGTGCTCTCACCACTGTGCCACCCCAGCCCCCCTGAAATAATATAATCGTGGAGAGTTTTGGCTTCACTCGAGTGGTCACAACTGTCCCTTGTCTCTGGAGCCGCGCAATACAAATCCCAAAACAAGCACCACTAAGAATGTAGAAACCCAGGAGGTTCTCCAAGATTATATTCTTCTTTCCTTTTTTTTTTTCCACTCCCACGTGTAAAAAGTACTCGTAAACAAGGTATCGTTTGGTTTACTAGTAAGGCGGTTTTTTTCTCTCCGTCACTGCAAGGTCTTGTATGAGTTTTTTTGCTTGTGCATGAAGGTGGGGAGTAGATGTCTGTTATCTTGTTTGAGTGGTCGTGTAAGTCTTAGCGCACGTTATTTGCAGAATATTGGTCTTTAAATTAAAAGGTAGAATGATACGAAAAGGATTGTTACCGGGCACGGTAATTTCCATTTGGTTTTAGGAGATGGAACGGTTGAAACTTCTGTTGATTGAATCAAAGCTTCTCGGCTTATTTTAATTTTGAAAACTCTTGTTTCAGATTAACTACAGTCTCCAGTAAAAAAAACTCCGGTGACGAACATGATTGAGCACAATTTTTTAAGATGCTTATTTAGAGCGGCCGAAGGCGCGCACGCGACCGAACCATGGTTGAGAAAATATGGTAATCCCATCGATGCTTTGGTTTTGACGTTACTCCGACCGACCGTCCGTACGTTCAACTTTTCATGTATAAGCCAATACGCGAAATGTCGCACTGCTGGACCTACGTTTTTTTTGGCTGGAAGTTGCACGACCAGCATACTGCATTTCACACTGCTTTTAGTGAAACACTCAAAACTTTTAAAGACAACAAACAAACAAGCTAACATTTTTTGTTTTAAAATATGTGATGAGTGAGCAATGCTAAATGTGAAAGAGAGAGACTGAGAGCAACAGAAAACGGGCGAAATATCATTGAAAACAGTGAGCGAAAGCAAGAAAGAGCCCGAATAAAAAAAACACGAAATTAAAGCAGCGGAAGAAAGAGAAAGCACAAGTACAAGAAAACAGGCTGTATAATGACACGTATAATGGTAACGAAAACAACGAAAGGAGCAAGAAAGTGCACGGGGAAAATAGACTGATTTATCGTGAAGAGCAAGCCGGACTGGTCACATGGTTAAGGCCCGCAGAAACCGGCTTCAACATTTGCTTCAACATCCATTCGATTTGTTGAACGATGTTGACTGCTGGGGCGGGAAACTGTTTTAACATCGATTCAACTTCGATTCAACATCGCTGTTCAACAAAATCGAAGGGATGTTGAAGAAGTTCATCGTTAAGTAACATTTCTTCGAAAATACTAGCAGTGATTACGGTTATTGTTATATCGTAAGAAGTTAGCACTTTCGCATTCAAAAAAGTGCATTCATTCATTTATTCATCACTGAACTTTGTTCCAAATTGGTTTGTAGGAAAGCTCGATTGCTAGTGGACTGGCGCGGGTAGCCGCACCTTCTGTTATCGATTACGCGCACGCCGTCGCAAAGATCATGCACAAAATGGGATGGCAAACTTTTTGTCTCTTGGTATCGACAACGTACGATGGAAAAATTTTTGCTGATACCATGAATTACCTCGCATTTAAGGAAAAATGGATTGTCGCATCAACTGTCTGGAGTAATGGAGTTGAAAACTTAACCGAAACAAGGAGAGATATTCAAATGTTATTGAAAAAAATAGATGTGGTGGTAACACACCTTCGCCTGACAACGAATGACAAGATATTTCAATAATTCAGGATTTAAAATCTGTACAAAACAGTAGCGCATGGTTGGTCAGCGATGTATCCATTTATGGAGTGCGGAATTTAAGTACAGTTCCTTCCGGAGTCACTATGATTGGCACCAGGTCCCCTGAGGTGGTTCACGACTCAGAGTTGTACATCAACGTATTGTACGATTCCTTTGTGCTGTTTGAGAGCGCTTATAAGCGATCATTTAAAGATCTCGGCAAAGAAGACAGCATTGGCAACTTGTCGTCATTCCAATGGAATGGCTTGCAACAAAGAGCAATGAGGTATGTGCATATCAGCTTATTTGATACACCACGTTAATCTATTTATGGCTTTTTCGCGTTTTCTGCGGCACAGCTCAATAGGCCATTTTCGAATTCATACCGGTCTGCTTCCTCTTCAAAGCGAGTCTAAGTGCGAAATTTTGCTTACGAAAATTAGTTTTCATTCATATGTAAAATAGAACTAATTATCATCACAGAAACCTCGCACTTAGACTCGCTTTGAAGAGGAGGCAAACATAAACTCGGAAATGGCCTAAGAGCGTTTTCTCTCACGTGACCAGCAGCCATATTGGCTTTCTGAAACAAGAAGTATTTGCATAAAAATAGAGTTCAATTCCCCAGGATTAGTTTAATACACCATCATGTTTTGGAACACCAACATGGCCGCCGTGACGTCATGTGGAAACGCTCTATTGTTTTCCTATTCAGTGCAAATTACGCATGCGTTAGTTTAATGGGAAATCCTTCAACCATCCACCGTAATTGTCTTTTCATTCATTAAACATTCAAGACAAAATAGTTCTTGTGTTTGTGCCGCAGACTTAAGACATTTCGAGCCTCAGAGGACATCTTTCTCATAGACCAAATCGGCTAACTCAATGTCGTACCCAATTCAAACCCTTTGGGAATGAAACGTTTTGTTCCAGGTATTTCCATATCATTTAAACATGAATGCTTCATTATTATGCAAATAAAAAACACAAAGATTCTTAATCCCGGGAGATTTGAATTGGGTACAACATTGAGTTAGCCGATTAGGTCTATTGAATATAAATAGACCGTATTCATTAATGGCGACCAAGAAAATGTTCTTTTGTCTTTGTGCTAATCGTCCTCACAAGCCTCACTTTGGAGTTAACGAAGCTAAGGAGGATGATTAGCTCAAAGAAAAAAGAATAATTTCTTAGCCGCCTTTTATGAATAGAATATATAGGCAGAGCAATTTCGAGCCAAGAAAATCGAGCACTTGTCATCGGCTTTGCTTTTTTTGTCATAACTCATTAACTCCTAGCGTTCGCGCCCATTGCTACTGCGCATCCTTACAGCGCACGCAAATTCACACGTCATGTATCGCGCGCGCTAAGTACTAAAATGAACAACGATAGGGCAGATGGCCATTGCTATAGCTTTGCTTGGATTTAACGATCTTGGATGTTCGGTGACCCCTACTTTTCTTTTCAGAAACAGATTTTATTTACAATTATCTCCACATTGTCCAGAAATGAACGAAAAATCAATGTGGGAAGTTAAAAGAATTTCAAGATTTCTGTCCTCGGGACATGGAATCCTGCCATCTTGCGGCTGCAAGGCGCATGAAACTACGGTCGCTAAATGCAATCTTGTTCTTTGAGGAACCTCAACAGTTAACTGAATCCACTTGATGGGTCCACTAAACAAAGTTTGGTAGAGAACATTTCACTTTAAAGATGTAATTTGCAATTTTTGGGCTTACAAACACTGTGTCCTTATTCGCTAAAGAAGCCGAATTTTTCTCAGATTTAAGGTGTTCTTCCGGGCAAGTTCTCTCCAAAACGAAGTCGGTGGCCCCCCATTTTTTTTTACATTTCTGACATCACTAACTCATCATCTTTCAACGATAAAGTTTGCAGAAAAAAATCAATGTTAGAAAATTTTCGCGAGAAAGTCCTTAACAGATTTAACTCTGTACAACGCCAGACGATTTTACTCGTCAGTGTAGAGCGGTTTAGGGGTCAGTGGGATAAAGAAACGTATGATATTCCTAAAGCCAGCATCTCGCCATACGGAAGATTATCAGCTTAAGGATATGATCCTGATATAACATCAAATTCTCATGACCAGCCAACGAAGAAATCTATGGAAGTAATTAGGAGAATGAACTTTTAGATCGTGTGGGAGTCAAATGGTTAGTGATTATATTACTGTAATAGGCCTTTTGCAACAAACGATCACATGGTACAAAATCCGCCATGGTGGAGGGCATGCTCATTGTTATTTCCCCCTCCCCCCGCTGGGAAATTAAAACAAAGACAAGTCAAGTTTGACCGGTTCAGGTCTCTTTGTTTTAATGTCCCAGTGGGGGAATAATAATGAGCTTGCCTCCAGCATGGCGGATTTTGTACCATGTGATCGTTTCTTGCAAAAGGCGTATTGAAACTGAACCACGCGCTTATTCTAGGAAATTTCAATTAATGAGTATAACATCTCCAATTTTTTTTTTAAAGGTATCTAAAAGAAATCCATATCACTGGAAGAAGCTCCTTGTTTAAAAAACAATCATTGGCGGACCAATCGCAGCATGGCTTAAACTTTTATATCTGGGATCTTAAAGTTGATCTTAATAAAAAGAAGCACTGGGTCCAAGTAGGATTAATTACAGCTTCCGGCCTCGCTTTGGAGCCTCTCCAGGGGCTCAGTGGAAACAAGATGTTTCCGCTCCTTTCTCCAAGACGCCCCACTCTGCGTGTCTCAGTTGTTTTGTCACCACCATACGTGAGTGCCCAAGACCCTTCATCTGAAAGCCATGAACCGTGTGCGGGTAGAGCGGTCCCTTGCTATGAATACATTTTTACAAATTCTACAAAGAAAACGAAAAAACTGTGGTGTTGTTTTGGAGCTTCCATAGACTTTATGAAATTCTTACAAAGGGATCTCGGCTTCAATACGAACATTTACTTAGCTCCGGATGGGCAACACGGAAAATTCAACCAAAGTAAAGGAACATGGAGTGGCATTGTAAATGAAATAATATGTGGAAGGGCCGACCTAGCA
>NC_090892.1:10294502-10297002 GCF_036669925.1 Montipora capricornis
ACCCTGAACCCTGAAGTTTCCACCTTCCAGTTGGCGGCTGACCGACAAATAATGCTAGTTTCGTTACCGACAACCATATTAGCATAGTAATGGTACTTTACCTCATCTACAGCTAGGGATGGCGAGACGCTGGATTGACGTTGAAAAAAAACGATCTACTTTGTTGTTTTTTAATTGGCGCCGGGTCAAGCAACATTACTGCGCCTCGACAGCTACTGCAAAATTATCAACCTAGAAATTGACGTATTTGCCGCGGCTTGCAAGGACCGTGTCAATGCTGTTGTCGCAATTATTAATATCTACGTTTTCACATGAAAGTCAATGGCTATGTTGGTGTTCTAAAACAACGAAATGGCGGTCATAATGGTGTACCAAATTAATTCACGGGGAATTAAGCTTTATTTTTGGGCAAATAATTTATTTTTTTTCAGTAATCCAATATGGCTGCTGGTCACGTGAGTGAAAATGCTCCATATAAAAAAAAAGGTCATCACTTCTTTCCATCCCTCAAACTGACATTTCCCTTTTTATTCAACTTATACGACGTACAGTCTACTTTAGACTTCAAATCTACTTCAACGAAACAAAGATTTTAAATAAGCTGAATAGATTCACAATAGGCGAGGCAAACAGTTGGACCCGGATCGATGGCTTCACCTTGCCTTTTCCGATATCCACTAGACTAACGAGACAACCTTCCGGAAAATACAATTTTTTAGAGTTTGAAATAGTAGTACCCAGCAAAACAATTGAAAGTTAACCGTCTTCAACGGGGCTTTTAGACCTAAATGCTGTAGATCAGCGCGGCATAGCTTCGCTATTTCTTGTTGAACTAAAGCTGTAATTCTGCCTGTTTTCATTCTTTTTAGAGCGGTAAGCTTGTCAATATTAACATGGGATATTGCGTCGTGTAATTGTTACGAAATGTCAGTTTGAGGGATGGAAATTAGTGTTCACCATAAAAATGCAACACCAAGATGTTGGCTCGTCCCCAGTTACCTCAATAAGCTACGTGGCGAGAGGAGACGCATTATAGGGAAGACTAGAGAGGAGCGTAAACCTTGTCTAATAGATCACAGTTGATATGCAAACACGTGCCACTTGTATACACCAAATCTTTGGGATAGAATCCTCTTCTTTAATTAACACATTGTATCACTTTCCTTGTAGACTCCATGAGTTATGTATGGGGCGTTGCCTTCAGCAAGGACATTGGCGCAGAGAAAACTCCACGCAGCAATGGCGCCCGCCTCGTGTCAGCGGTGTACGCGTTCTTGGCTCTGGTGATTGTCAACACGTACTGCGCAAATCTGATGGCCTTCTTAGTTCAGGAGTCTTCCATACTTCCCATAACTGGTATTCACGATGAAAAGGTAAGTGCTTGTAATAAAGACCGGTTTTCGCATTGCTGGGTCTGTCATGCACTGGCATACTCGATCTATCACGGATACCACAATTATTGTAGTAGCTGTGGGATTTAAAAAGCTACTATCTAATGATATTTCTAGATAGCCCTTTTCACAATAGAGCCGTTTGGTAACAAAGATCTTCACGATTTATGAGTTCAGAGAGTGCGATAAAAGCTCCTCAAATGCTTTCCAACATCTCGCGTGGAGTAAAGAGACCTGTGTGATTCGACTGTTTCTCATTGAATGACTGACTACATCATCCATTTGTAAAACAAAACTTACGTGCACTCTCGCGTGCAGCTGAACTTGTTTGCGTGGATCACATTGCTGTGTCATAACTTGAAATGTCTTTTATCCTCTACAGCTGACCAAAAAATCCCTTTACCCACCAGCCGGCTTTAAAATTGGTATAACAAAAGGCAGTAACGAAGAGGCTTACTTCAAAAACCACGTGGAAGATGAATTCAGAAAAATCTACGACGTCAACTTAAAGGTCCATTTGGTCGATAGTCTTGAGGATGGAATAGAACAACTTAAGGCGAAGTAAGTTGAGCGTTCGTGTTATTCCAGGGGTGGAGGGTAGGGGGTGAAGGGCAACATAGCTGAAACGACCCAAACCATTACCAAAATGCTAACCTCAGGCCTAGTCATTATCTAAAGCATAGTGTTTCGGCCTAGGGTTAGCATTTTTGTAAAGGTTTGGGTTGTTTCAGCTATCATACCCTCAACCCTACCCCCCACCCCCACCCTCATTCCTACCCCCCCCCCCTCCCGGAATAGTCTTGCCGTACTGATGCGCTTGCCGTCAACTGACAAACTCAAAATTCAAAACTGCTCTATGCCGATCATTTGGGGCCCTTGCGTCAAAACATTCTTAACACACCTTGCATTCAATTATCCCGGCTGAGTCCTTGGGGGAATTCCCCGAATTTTCTAAAGAAACAATAAAGATACATTTTCCTTCTTGCCTTACCACAAAAAAAATACATTTTCTGAGTAAAATGAACGCAGGTTGGTTTTATTCGTCTTGTGGCTTTTCGTGCTCCCAAATAATTGTAGCTAGAAATTGCCCGTTTCCGAGTTACCACTAA
>NC_090892.1:10309502-10312002 GCF_036669925.1 Montipora capricornis
AATTGTTTCCGTAAAATATGTTTTGACTTGTTTTCTTTTTATAACACTGCAAACGGCGTGAAAACAATGAGATAGTTTGAGATCTTTTGAAGGTTGAAGTTATATTTACGTTCATTTCGCCGGTTTCTCTTTGTTTTAGGATTACATCACTGGCTTTCCCATTGATGTGTATTGATATGTTTCCAACATGAAAAACAATTGCACAAGATTTCGACATGCAATACCTCGATTGTTTGCCATTTCCAAAAAACCCGGAAATTTCAATTGGAATGTAAATGCGTAAGGCTATTTCAGTCTGAACGACCGGAAAATTTATGACATTTTCATTAAGCCGTTAAAAGTAGAAGGAGGCTAAAATTTCAAACCGGAATTTGCAAATGAGCAACGGAGAGAAGATTAAGCCGCTCCCGAAAAGAAAACCATTCAGAAAACCAAATATGATATTGGAGTCAGGGGATGCCAAGATACCAGACTCGTACCCAGTCGCTATTTACGGGTTTCAAAGCGAAAGCGGTCTGGATAAAGTGGAGCGCGCGGGGAGTTATGGGAAGAGGCCGAAGAAAAATAGCGACTGGCAGATTTCGACCGACAGAACCGTGCAATCGTGCATAGAGCCGTGCTGTAACAAATCAAGATCTGTGAAAATAGACTCGATTAATTCATAACAATCTGATGCCAAATTAATTATTTTGGAATCTTACCTCCATGGCATGGTGTTGATAAATGTTCTCCAAATATGCTTTGGTTTCATCTCCATGAAGCTTTCGAGATAGCATAAGTGCTTCTTTCAAAAATGAAGATGGAACGTTAGACCCATGTATGGTCTTATAATGGTGAAAAATCCCGCTCTTTTCATAAAATATAGGTTTGCTCTGCTATGCGGACAAGCCAATTTTCCCTCTAATATAGCTGCATGCACTTTGCCATCAAAAACAGCAGCCATGTTGGAACGAAATCTGCCAGTCGCTATTTTTCCTTCGACCCTTCCCATGACACCTCGCGCGCCTTAATCCAACCGAGTATCCAATCCTCTTTCCCCAAAAAGCATAGCGACTGGGTACGAGTCTGCCAAGATACATAAGCCCGGTTCACACTACAGACAATTTTCGGCACGGCTCGTGTGAAATTGGCACGGGTGCCTAAAAAGAGCTCGGCAAACTTTGTTTACACTACACCATTTTTACCGTATCAAAAATACCGTGCCAAAATTTTTGGGCCCGGGTAAGTTCTCTTGTAGACATGCGCAGTTCAATTATAATCAAGAACGTCCGCGTGATTTTGGTGGAGAATGAGCAGCCATCTTGAAATATACACAAAAAACCGCTAGCCGATATGAATTAAGGCTCAAATTTGGCCCTTTAAAGTGTTTACACTACTTGTTCTATCCGAACCGTGCCTATTTTTTCAGCACCCGTACCATTTTTACCCGTGCTCGAACTACCTCGCCCAAGATCCCAGCACGGGTAAGAATTTTGGTTCGGCACGGATGAAATGTGGTACTGACAGGTTGTTTACACTGCAAATTTTATCCGAGCCGTACCTTTTTTTTTTGGGACCCGTGCCAATTTCACCCGAGTCGTGCCAAAAAATTTCTGTAGTGTAAACCGGGCTTATAATCAATTTTTTTGATAACTGTCAGAAACCGTCCTTGCGAGCAGAGCCTCCTTTTGTCTTTTTCTTTGCTGAGGAGAAGAACAGGGGGCTCCGCAGCCCGAAATTCGAATTCTGGACTAGTCAATCTTGTTTTCTCTCGAGCCCGCTGTACCATCAAAAATCAAGATGGCGGCGAGATCTGCTCGAAGCCAAGCGCCAGTTATTGTTGACAAGATTTACCAGCTGGGCGATTTTCTTGGCAAGGCTTTCATGACTCGTTAAATTATAGGTACTTCCAGCTCCTTACAAGTTTATCCCACATGCAACAAAGGCAACAGGAATCTTTTCCATCCCTTCTTTTTTTCTTATTCCTAATTTTACTGGCGTTTGAGGCGAACCAAGAGTGTTTGTTGGTTTTCGAACCGATTTTCGTTCGAGAGACAGTACTACAACCAGCGGAGGGAATGTTGCAGCAAGCAAACAAGTAAAATTCGCGGCAAATAGCGGAAAGCACTCGCCTATTAGGGGTATAAAGCGTTTTCAAATGACGTCACAGCGGCCATGTTGGTGTTCCAAAACAAAGAAATGGCGCCCATGATGGTGTACCAAACGGTCAACACTTATGGCCATCCCTCAAACCGACATTGGACATTTCGTAACAATTACTCGACGCAATATCCCATCTTAATATGACAAGCTTACCGCTGTAAAAAGAACGAAAACGCTTTTAAAGTTCAACAAGAAATAGCGTTTCTAAGCTAAGCCGCGCTGATCTACAGTATTTAGGTCTAAAAACCTAAAAACCCCGTTGAAGACGGTCAACTTTCAATTGTTTTACTGGGTACTACTATGTCAATAATCTAAAATTTCGACTTTCCAGGAGCTTGTCTCGTTAGTCTAGTGGATA
>NC_090892.1:10317002-10319502 GCF_036669925.1 Montipora capricornis
TTTTTAAGGTATCTAAAAGAAATCCATATCACTGGAAGAAGCTCCTTGTTTAAAAAACAATCATTGTCGGACCAATCGCAGTGTGGCTTAACCTTTTATATCTGGGATCTTAAAGTTGATCTCAATAAAAAGAAGCACTGGGTCCAAGTAGGATTAATTACAGCTTCTGGCCTCGCTTTGGAGCCTCTCCAGGGGCTCAGTGGAAACAAGATATTTCCGCTCCTTTCTCCAAGACGCCCCACTCTGCGTGTCTCAGTTGTTTTGTCACCACCATACGTGAGTGCCCAAGACCCTTCATCTGAAAGCCATGAACCGTGTGCGGGTAGAGCGGTCCCTTGCTATAAATACATTTTTACAAATTCTACAAAGAAAACAAAAAAACTGTTGTGTTGTTTTGGAGCTGCCATAGACTTTATGAAATTCTTACAAAGGGATCTCGGCTTCAATACGAACATTTACTTTGCTCCGGATGGGCGACACGGAAAATTCAACCCAAGTAAAGGAACTTGGAGTGGAATTATAAATGAAATAATATGTGGAAGGGCCGACCTAGGACTTGATTTGGCCGTTAGTATGAAGCCTTCGCAGGTCGTGGAAATGATCTACCCAACTGTTTCATCGTCATTAAACATCTTAGTTAAAAAAGAGTATTCACAACCAAAAGAGGGTATGTTTGTTTTTCCGTTTATTGTTCGGATTAAGAGCTCTTTATGGTACACTCAGTGGGAAGACCTTAGACAACAATGACCAGAACTAGGTTGCTGACCAGCGGTTTTTGTTAAAACAATGGTTTGCTGGGGGTACTCATTCTCGCGGGCTCAGAAACCCTCGTTGTGGTCATTGTTATTTAAGGTTTTTCCACTAAGTGACCTGCAGGCCTTCTTTTCTCTAAAGTCCCGAAAAAATTTTCAGGTCCTATAAGACAAAGAAAAGAGTATTCAGCGAAACTGCCATAAGCTTGGTTTGATGGGCTTATCTTTTAACATGTTTTTAAGATAACTCAAAACAAAATGATTGCGGTGTACCTTGACTTAAAACCCCTCTCCGTTCTTGAGATACAGAGGGAATTGTGTCAAAGCAAGGCAAGAGTTTGCTACCTTTTGAGACATACCCAAATGGTTATTGTTGTCGACGAGGGAGAGCACTAGTTTAATAGTGTCAGTCACCAGTATTCGGTCTAAGCGCAGCGCCGAGAATCGTTATAATTTTCTTTCATAGATCGGCTTTCATTAAATCCTTGGAATTCATGCATTCGCGTCGCCATAGGCCAATTCGGAAAATACTACAATACTCTTTGTTTGTCCCCCCAAATTTTGCAAAAGCATTGTTTCCATTTTCTCTTGGGACTTACAATGGTCCCAAGAGAAAACAAAAACAATTCTTAGTCAAAATTTGGGGGTACAAAGAAAGAGTATTATGGTATTTCGCGAAGTGGGCTTTAGATTGTTTTCACTCACGTGATCAGTAACCTTGTTTTTCTACCCAAACAACAGAAACGTTAGTATGATAACAGAGTTCAATTCCCAGAGGATTAGTTGGGTACATCAACATATTGTTTAGGTACACTAATATAGCCGCCGTGACGTCACGTGAAACACTCTATGACGTGAATAGACTAGTCTTTGTATAGCTGTTCTCGATAAAGTATTAGGGAGCATAAGCACGCGCGTTTTTGAGACGCAGACGGCAACCGGAAGAGAAAATTTTGCGTGCCAGGACAGTGGTGTCTCCCAGGCTTTTATACTAATCGTCTCTAATGGAGAAAAGATAGTTAGCAATGTAAATGTGGTAGTGTGAAAACAGGTTAAGAGGGAAAACAGTTTACTTCCGGTTGCCGTCCGCGTCTCAAAAACGCGCGTGCTTAAGCTCCCTATTGGCATGGAAACGCTTGTTACATTTTTGTACCTTTTTCCTTTAGCCAATGAATGGTTTTCGTGGCTCAAACCCTTCGAATGGGATCTCTGGATTGCCATTTTGGTAACTTGTAACGTGGTATTGGTTGCAGTGTGGTGGTTGGATAGAAAGAGTCCTAAGGGATATTACCACATTCTTAAGGACAGCGATGAGGATCCATTCACCCTATTAAGTAGGTAAACGTATTGTTGGAAAATGCTCTCTAGAGGCTCCTGTTTTTGGATTTCCACTGGCAGTCTAGGTCTTCAAGACGGTCATTTGTGTGAGGAAGACTGCGTCCGAACATTATTTATTATTCATTTATTCAATGTGTATTGTTAGGTTCATTTTATCTTAATCCGCCGTCGTTTCTACTAAGTTTAGTGCCATGTATGCCATTTCACTGAACTCCTCGATTAGCATTGCTATACGCGTGTAGTGTTCATTGTAAAATTTAACTGTTGAAAATAAGCTTGAATTTGAACTTGAATATAGCCGGAAAGTATTGCATCTTTAGCATTCTATTCTTTATTACATATTATGTGTGGATATCAGTGTGATAAAGTCGTGACTAAAAATAATACCCGTGAAGTGATATGATATCATT
>NC_090892.1:10329502-10337002 GCF_036669925.1 Montipora capricornis
TCCGTAAGGCCCCGCGCGCGCTTTAATCGTAAAACTACTGGGAAAATCCCCGTATGAGGGCAATACGCATTAGCCCGAGCAGGGCCGGAAAAAGCCGTACGGCCCTGCTAAGAACACGTATTGCTCGGTGCGATGCGATTTTAGAGGATTTCGTCGCTCTGAAACATCCAAGTTATTTACAGCTAGAAAAGCAAATGCAAACAAAATATTAGATAAATTTTCTATGCAAATTTATGTTACTTATTTTGTCCAAACTTCATGAATAGTGTAAAGATTAACTTCTTACTAACCGAGCGAGAGGGCCGTACTGGGGAATATTGGCCCGAGGTCGTGGCAGAAAAACGACCGAGGGCCGATATTCCCCAGTACGGCTCGAGCTAGCTCGGTTAGTAAGTAGTTTATTATATGGCTTTTTAATTACCTTTTGCTTTGTTTTAGCAAGCCCGTAATCGGCCCGTGGGCGTTACGGGAGAATAATGCCCTACAATTCAGTCACAATTAGCCTATCAGAGCGCGCGTTATATCGGCTACAAACACAAGCCATATAATAAAAATGCTTATTGACTGAGTTTAGGTCGGGCCGGACAGGAAAATATTTGGCCCTCGGTCTTGGAGCACGGACCTCGCCCACGCCATGACCTCAGGCCAAATATTTTCCCGTCCGGCCCTCCCACTCAGTCAATAAGTACATAATCGGACTGAATTTTGATATATCTAAATTGGTCTATTGCAATAGTGCGAAGTTACATTTTCAGGTGACATTTTCGCCGACGTCGCCGTCTTAGATCTCAAAGTCTTTATCATTTTTTAAACTGTTCCAAGATCAGACGGCACACTTCTTTTTACCTCAACTGCCGCAGGTCTTTACGGGACACTCTGACAGGTGTGGAGGCCTGGGATGGAGCTCCTAACACTTTATCAGCGAGAGGGCGCTGAAAAAGATAAATTGAAATCCGCGATCATACTCAAATCGCAGTCTCACTGCGAACACATAGTTAACATTGTAATCAAATCTGTCTTTTATGTGGCAGATTATTCCAAATTTATCAACTGCGCCTTTTCTGTCATTGCAGAAGCGCACGACTTTAAAATTTGACGCAGATTAAAGATCTTGTAGGATTATCCGTTCCTCCAGCTACTGGAAAGATTTCTTGGTGATCTTTTTGGAGAAAAAACTGCACCAAACAAGATGGAAAACGTGTAGGCGACGACCGCGCTCAAGCTCTTTTAAAAGAGCTGTGCCACGCAATTTAGTCCACTTCAGCAACTGGGAACTGGGAACTGGGAACTAGCAACCAAGCGGAGGGGTTTGCGCAGTGGTAAGATCTCTGCCTTCCAACCCTAAGGTCCCGGGTTCCATTCCCGGTTCTGCCGAGAGTGGAATATTTGGCGACCTTCTTTCCCGCTAAAGTTCACTCAGCTTTCCATCCTTCCGAGGTCGGTAAAATGAGTACCAGCATGCATGGACTGCTTAGAAGCGGCTGCCTGTATATGCTTCCAGTCCGCTGGGGGTAAATTGATCATTGTAAAGCGCCTTTGGGACGTTTGTGATAAAGCCGCTATATAAATGCACCACTTTACTTACTTTACTTTAACATAAAAATAACTCACTTATAACATTGAAGGAAGGTTTGAATAGAGCAGCGAATACAGAAGGAGGTAAGGATTGGCAAAAATGTTGTTAGTAACTTAAAATTCTGTATTCTCGACAGACACGTTTTTGTCCCGATGCTCTGAATTTATGTTCTTTAAAAGTAATTTCTGGATTAAAGTTACGTTGCATAGCGAGTAGGGGAGAGCAACTGGTAAAACTACGCAAAATGAACTGCACTGCCGTGACAGAGCTCGTTCAAGCCGGGAACGGGCGGAATATTCGCTACGCAGTGGAGTCTGGTAATGACAGTCACTGTTCCCACAAGTTCATCCTCAAAGACGAACGTTGTATTGACAATATGCTTTAACTTCAGCTAGTTCCGTTTGAAACGGTTAATCCCGTTTAAAAAAAAAAAAAAGAAAAAAAAGAAAATAGCAAACTGCAAGACATTTATTTACCTTCATCTGGGAAACCTCAGCTGCCAACTGCTTACCAGGCGCCTCGCTACTCCTGTACTGAGGTTCAAGTTCACCACGGGCTGCAACAACATCCGACTCAACACTAGTTCCCATACTAGAAGCCATATTTTCGCGTAACTTTTTCTTGAGATCTCGACTCGTCTTCTTGTAATAGTAAAGGTCTTTTTCAAGCAACTGGGCCCTGCTTTCGAGTTCACTGCGGAAACAAGAAGAATGTTGATAAATTTTTCTCACAAGTTTCATTACTAAACAAGTGCAAAAACTGTAAGATGGCCAAGAGTCACGCAACTTAAAATGTAACTAAGGGGAAGATAATCAGAGCTGTCACATGAAAAAGAGCACCTCTCCTTTGGCAACCTTTGCCTGAAGTACTAGTCAAGTTCTTTAAAATACCACTTCGGGCGTTCCTTAATCAGTCAATGACTGCGGTTTTTTTGTAAAAGTCAAGGCCCTAAAGCCATTGCAATTGGCCAGTCATAACGCATGCAGACGATCAAATCACCCAATCAAAACGCAAAGCAAATACGCTTAGCCGGCGCTGAGCGCGGGAAAAAGCACGTGACTTGGTCACCATTTGTTTTGATCATAGTTTGGCCTTAAAGGTGCAAAAAACACACTTTTTTTCGGGAAGATAACCAACCAAATCTTTCGATTAAATTATGCGCAACGAATTTGCGAATCCATACGAACCCGAAGACAAAAGATTGTGCACTGTCACGGTCACTTCAACATCGACTGCTACAACATTAGCTCAGAATGTGAAAACAGATTCTCCATTAAGAAATTCGCCGCTTTCATCAAAATAGAACCAAAGCAATTTTTGCTTCGATATTCTCAATTGAAAACAACGTTAACTATCGTGTTGACAATTCTGCAACGAAGAGTGTGCGGCATTATCCTCGCTCCTATCTTTATCTTTCAAGATCACGTTTGTAAGGCAATAGACTTTCGAAAAGTCCTTTGTCTCATGTAGATGCGCGCGGAACGACTTCGTCGCTAGCTCATCCGCTTCGCGTACGAAAAATCACGCTTTGCTCGCCAAAACATTTTCTCCTGGGATTCTCGTGAGGTCGACTTGTGGCAAGTCTTGTAAAGCAAGAACGACAACACAACACAGTGCAAATACACGACAACGAAGAAAACCGAAAAAATGGATGCTTTACTCAATATCAATTAATTAACTACCTTATTCTTTCATCTGGCACCTCATTGGCTTCGGCATCACGGAGTTTATTCATCAAAAACTGAATCCTTTGTTCGTATTTCTTTTGATATTCAATTAGTCTGCGGTCCCCTTTCATTTCTGCGTGACGTAATCCTCGACTCAGCTCTCCGATGATACGCTCTTGTTCATGTATACGGACCTTAACAGCAAGAAATTATTGGTCAATTGGTCATATCTTCACGATACGTCCCTAACAAACTTTTCTCTACCTCAATTTGAAAATCACTTCGGATAGAAGGCATACTTATGTTTAACAAAAAATTAAAAACAAGGAACGAGAAGGGGTACGTTCATTCAAGTGTTGGCTTGATACCCACCTTTATCAAAATGTAATGTCTTTATTTAGACGTCTTTGCCCTCATGGCCACACTAAAGAGAAAACTCACAACTAACCTCTTGATCGCTACATTTCAGTTTTAATTTCTTTTCGTTTCCCCGCAGCTCCACAACCTTCTCAAAATACTTTGATAACAAAGAAGCGGCCTCCCCAGGAGCCAAGCTGCTTAGCTTGTTCATCAGCCCCTCGCGGTCTTTGTCTGTTAGCATCGGTCCACTGTCTAGTTCCTTCTGTTTGTCAGCAATACCATCGCTGTTAAATTCAATAGCGGCTTCCAGGGCTTCGATTCCCTCATCAAGCTCGATAAGCCTTTAAAGAAGACAAGTATCACTGAACAAAACACAAAAGCTGGCAATTCAGTTTCAGAATTACAACCACATGACCAAATTAAGAGTATTAAATTCATATGGCCAATCACAGTAAGCGCATGTAATCAAACGAGACAATCACACGCAGCTGAAAAAAAGCGCGGGAAGCCTTGAATGCGTCAAGCATCAGATATGTCGACACGTACATGCACCACGCTTTTGTTAAGCTTCAGAAAGTATCCCCTTGTTCTTCTTCAAAACTTCAACATCGCTCGCGTCTGGTATACAGACAACTAGCATCACCTAACTAGTGGACTAATGCAAATCCTGCATTTTAGTTGGCTACGCTTCTAGAGGACTATTAGTAATGGTCCTCACGTAGCGAAAAGCGTGACACTTTCTTTCGTTTTATTCCCAAATAAATATTTCTTTAACTTGCATTTGCTAACTTTATTATTGCCTTTTCTGTCCGACTAGTTGGTGATACTAAAACAATTAGATCCTTCGCCCTCAAGGGCCACGGGTCAATAGTCAAAGGGCCCGTAGCCCTTGCGGGCGAAGGGTCTAATTGTTAATTAACGTCACAAAGGGCATGTATCTGAGTGAGTGCATTTCTGGGCACAAGAGATAAGCATGCGAGAGGATTACCTTCTCTCTTCCTTGGGATCTAATAAAGACCCTTCGTGAAGTTTCTGTTCCAGGAGTTCTCGTTGTTTTGAAAGTTCATCTTTTGTTCTTTCTAGTGTATACATGTTTTCTGAAATTTTACTTTGGCAGAACCCATCTGTTTCTGGAACAAAATTCTAAAATTAGTGAAAAAAGCCTTAACGTGGCGCATTTTCCAGATGAACATATCCAAATGCGTTTGAAACACTTTCGCTTCCGCTTTACGCAGAGCTACCTTAACTTTTCGAAACATTTGAGGTAGCTCTGAATTGGCTCCCATGAATTTTTTTAAAATTTGCCGATAGTTCTATCTTACATTGCTAAATACTATTCTACAATTAGAAAATGGGGATCACTGAGTCCATTTGAGAAATAAGCAATTAAAGACGAAAGCTCCATGTTGCTATGGCAACCTATTACGTCACAATAGTGGGCGCACTTTGTTAAGCAATAATTGATGTTTCATATGGTACCATAGCATTGCTGTTACGTGATACTGTACAGCAGTTATAACCCTTCTAATAAGAAGGTCTCTCAGGGCGCCTCCCATTTACAGAACTGACCGGCTAGACCGGGCATTTGGAAAGAATAACTCTACAACACATTCAAATTAACACACTTCGACGATCATATATACTCCTCCACGAGGGAATATCATGCAAGTGTTCCTTAAAATGGTTGCATTTTCTTTGGAAAGTAATGGGTCTGGCCGGTCAGTTCTGGCAAAAGGAAAGCGGCCTTAATTTTAAAGATTCAATCCTGATATTTTGAATACGAGAATTTGAACATATTAATATAAATGAACGCTTGCAAATGATCACCATCGACATTTTTCCCTTTTTCCTTGATCTGTTTGTCTACGTCTCCAAGTTGGTTGGATAAACGAAGAATGTCCTAAAAATACGAGACAAAGGAAAGAATGAGACAGTCAAAACAAAAAACAGGAAAAATTTGAATACGCGCAATTAAGAGGCTTATCCGTCTAAGCTTGGCCTATCCATAGACAAAAAAATGGTTTTCACTTCAACGATGGAATGATAACTCCTTGCGACTTTAAAAATTAAAGGTGCTTGTCGGTTATTTTCCTTGTGTCACTGAAGCTCTTCTAAACAATTCAGGGAGTCACATATTTATAAGGCGATTTTTAAATAGAGTGCCATTAGGCCAATAACATAGTAATGGCTTCATTAATAGAGTGTGTTCGCTCATGTTACCAGCAGCCATATTTGCATACTAAAACAAAAGAAAGAATTTTCGTAAAAATAGAGTTCAATTCCCAAAAAAATATTCCACTCCTCCAACCGTTTCGTTGTTTCACTCCTCCAACATAGCGCCGTGACGTCATGTGAAAACACTCCACAGGTGGTTCGCGACCAATCTCTGGTTAGGGTTAGAGGACGAACAAAAGAAGCTCAAGAGAAATCTCTTGCTTTCCTTCACCAACATGGCACCGATGACATACGGTGAAAACCACCACCAGACCCAATCAGAAATCAAAGCAAAGCGCGGGAGAATGAGCGCGAGCAAAGTCACAATTGATTTTGTCTCTGATTGGCGCAGAATGTGGCGCGAAAAATCAAAGCAACGGTGAGATTATTCTCAAGTACCTTTGTGAGCACTTGACTGGAACGAAGCTTCTTCATTTCCAATTCGCTCTTTTCTTCTAGCATAGCTTCCTTATTACGTATTATCTTCTCTCTCTTTTTCAATTCTTCCTCTAAAGCTTCCATGGCTTCTTTCCTTCTCAAAACTTTCTCCACTTCACTGTCTAACCACTGACGTCGCTGTTCTTGTTTGGCTTGTTCATCGCTGAGGAAGATTACATGGTGCAAACAAAGACAAAGTCAACAAGTTTATAGAAGAAAACATATTGCTATATTTTTTAAATCCTTCCAGTGGAGTATACTTCCTGTAAATAATTAAGGATACGAAGATGTTAAGTTATATTTAACGTTGGATGTATAAATAGAGATAAATCGCCAATTTTTCCTTAATTTAAAACAAATAGCTTACAGAAAGACGACCACGACAGCTGTGAGGCAAGGATCTCATGGATATACACACCAACCATAACTCTAAAAAAACAACCATTCTAAATCACTTTCTAGACCTAAATATTGCTATAGCAATAAGATAAACGAAAGTTTAGACCTAATCACTGAAATGGGCACTTAAACTTAATCTGTAAAATGAAAGTTTAACCTATCGGGGACTCGTGGTGAGTATATCCTTAAGATCTTTCCCAGCTGTAAGGATGTCTATCAAAAATAGTGATACTCACCGTTAAGTTACCTAGCCGGGTGCTTTCCATAAAGCCAAAAGTTCCGGAAATTTCGGGCTGTAGTGAAATGGAAAGGTCCGTTTCGGTTCGGTACGACCGGAATATTTGGGACCACCTCTGGAGGTGGTCCTCTTTGACCGGTCGGTCTGATCCGACCGAAACGTAAATGGAACGCTTCGGTCTGGTTGGAAATTGGCTTTTGATGAAAAATGTCGTTCCATTTTTCCTTGGTTAGTTCCACTGGTCTCCGACCTGAAGGTCAGGCATAATGGGAAGCACCCCTTTTGTCATTAATGTGCCAACCAGAGATCTATTGGCTGTCGAAACAGGTTCATTTGTTCTGTGGTTTGCAAAATTTAAATATCATAAGAATTGTTCATGAACAGTGAATATCGCTATGCAAGTCTAAATTATGTATAGTTGGTCTCAAAATTAAACTGGTTCAAATGAGGTTAGAAAAGGAGAAAGAGAATGGAAAAGTTGGCATCGTGTTCTCACATTTTCCAAAATTTGGTATTTCAATTTCTTGTTTAACAAACAAAAGAATTGCTTCAAATCGACCGCACGAGTTCAGTGAGCGAAACAATGTTTTTAGACCGCGAAGAGGCCG
>NC_090892.1:10342002-10352002 GCF_036669925.1 Montipora capricornis
TTTGAATTCTCATGAATCCTTATACAGAAGGGACATCCTCGGAACCAAGGCAGGTGTCCCCTGAATAGAGGTTGAGAAGGAGTCAAGATTAGTATGAACATTTTTCAGGGACCAAATTCTATGACCCCTAAATGGAGGTATCCCCTGAATAAGGGTGTCCTAAAGGTGAGGTTCCACGGTAACTACAGCGTCTTTTTACTTGACGGTACAAATAAAACCTGCTGCAATACTCGACAGACTGCTTTTCGAGTTTCCACGCAATAGCCAATCAGTTTGCAGAGAAATACAAACACGGAACAATTAACTAACTTCTTTCAACTGTATAATAATTGAACCATTCAATAAGTATTGCAAATTGCCCTATGCACTACCTTATATTGATGTTTAAGTCTCTGAGTTTCTGCTGAGCGGAGTGAAGCCTCAGCTCTGCTTGTTTGACTTCTTTTCCTATCACTTGATTGCTTGATCGCAACGCTTCCACCTCACGCTCCTTCGGTTCCATTCTGTCGGGCTCTGATCCTTTGTCATTCGACTCGGCGACTTCCTGCGATGGAAACATCGAAAGAAGAAGAAAACTTTGTTTAAAGGGACTATGCCACGGGACTTTCGATATATTTTTCCGGCAAAAACTGCACGGCATTTAATATTCATGACCTTAAGCCATGCCTGAAACACCTTATTCTTGGTTTTCACATGACGTCACGACCGCCATGTTGGTGCCCCTAAACAAAGAAAAGGCGGCTATGTCGGTGCCCCGACCAAATCCTCCGGGAATTTAACTCCATTAATATGCAAACGCTTCCTTTTGTTTTCGTTGAAAAACATGGCTGTTGATCACGTGAGTGAAAACCAGCAATTGTTGCTACTAGGGTCCAAACGTTTCAAAACAAAATCCACTAGAAACCTGTCCTTGTTATAAGCAACACACTCTCCGCCTAACGCCCACCTCGGTAATACGGTCACCTCATTATTGCAGCCACTTTTTTTGGCCCGGCAAAACAGCCATACATCCTCTTATAGAAAACCCTCGTTAATGTGGTCAACCGTTAGTACGGCCAACGGCCACAATTTTAAATCCCAATTAAACAGTAGAATTCTCTATAATTTCACCCCGTTAAAACGGCCACTCGCGCTAAATAATAGGGAGCTTACGAAATGACGACGCCGACGGCAACGACGACGCTACAAAACAATAGGTTTAGTGAGCAAAAACAATGGCTCTGCACGCTCTGCACGTGCGTTTTACGTTTTGGTGCATTTCTTTGCCGTCATCTCCTAAATGACGACGTGAAATGACTAAATTCAAGGTTCTCTGGAGGACGTTAGCACATGACGATGAATTTTCAGTTCTCTCTCTACGCTTCCAACCCACTCATACCAGTTTAATTCCTTGTCAGTTACTACATATTCTTAACGCGGAACGACATGAAATAGTTTCGTAGTGATATGAATGACGCGGATTTGTATTTTTAAATGAAGTCCTCGTAGCCGTCGTCGTCCTCGTTTCGTAAGCTCCCTAATTAGGAAAACCAAAACGCCTGTGACATGTCAATTTCATTGAACTTTGTTATTTACCGCTGTAATCGAACATCCGCTTTACTTTACAAATTACTATCAGCAACACTCCTCCCTGTTTTCTTTACAAACATGATCTTAACCCTACCGTATAACATCCAGTAAGGCAAATCGCGAAGGGATTAAGTCACTGTGCTTTCATTAAAAACACGATTGGTACTCAAGTCTTTCGGTTACGTAATTACGGTGGCTTCCGTTTTTTAGAAGCATAATAAGCTGGGCAAGTTCTTGTTTTGATTTTATGCTCAGAACGTACAGCACACTTAACAATTTTAAGCGTTTTACCTACTGAGCGAAGTTTCAAGTAGTTTATACAATTACTGTACGTGCATTCCTGTTGTTTATTAAAGAGAAAAGTTGTTCTGGAAGTGCAAATGCGATATTTGTCCTTATAGTCCTTTAGTCATGAATTTCACCCTACCCCGGTAATACGGCCATTTTTTTAGGCCCGTTGATGACCGTATTAACGGGGTTCCCTTGTACTAAGTTGTACGCGCGCCTCAGTGTCAGTATTTTTGCAACGACAACAGACGTACAGAACCCCTTTGACTTCATCGTGAAATTAATTCGAGGACAATAGCACTCGAACGATGTTGCTAAACGTCCGAGTGTGCTCGGCTAACACGAATTTCTTTAGAAGATATTGTGCATGATCACAATAGTTGAAGGCCACCACGGCTTTCTTTAGCTCAACAAAAATCAAATAATTAACAACTATTCACCGAAGTGGAGGTGACTAACTAGTGGTGGATTAGCCTGCGAGCAAGCTCTCTTTCGGGGTGGGTGGGCGCCCACCCACCCCGAAAGAGAGCTTGCTCGCAGGCTAGTGGTGGATATTTACCGAGCCCCTTATTAGTTATTACTAATAAGCCTTACTTCATTTTAGAGTTGCATTACGTGAGTAAGAAAGAAGCAAAAACAGTTCTAAAGACTGATACGAAGTTACACGAAGTTCATTCGGATAAGAATTGTTTTTCCTCAAATGTTTCCGACGAAGATAACAAAAACCTCAAGAAGCAAACCTTTGCTTTGAGCCGTTTAGACGTCTTTACTTCTCCACTGAGAGCAGAAATCTGAGCCATCCTTGGCGGACCATCTTTCTTGAGATTCCATGTTTTACCAAGCTGTCTACAAAATGCGACAAAGCAAAATTCAATGGCGACTCCCGAGGGGATACTCGCAAAAAAAATCCGAGAGCTCTACGACCTTCCAATTGCTGGTTCGGATTCTATACCACTGAGCTATCCGTCCGAGACTAGTGGGATTAGTACTATTTTCCAAAGAGATTTTAAGAGATTTTTGAACTCTACTTCCCGTTTTAATGTTTGCCGAAGACTTGCAAGAAAAGGATAGAGCAAATTGTCAACACTATCATCACTGTGAACAAAGTCACTGGGCGTGGCTAGATTCCCTAGACGATGCTACTGGCTTTATAACCCCGCTGTGATGTTTACAAATGGCTTTACCCTCTGTGGTCCTGACCTCAACCCCACTACGCCCTGTTAAAGGTTGACAGCTTTCATCCTGTTGTTTATTTGAAGTGAAAGAATATCTTCCAACGAGGCTTACAGCTATTGGAGTTAGCAAAAGAAGGATGCAATCCCAACGATGCTTCCTTTAATTCACGAGAGAAAAATCGCGATCACGACTTCTGGATTAGATCAAAGTTGCTCCAATGGCTGGGCTGAGCTACCCGCATCAGTACACGGCCGCCGAGCTTCAAGCGCAAAACATCGCCTATTGTTTCCATTACTTTTGTACCTTGATGGTGCATCATCTGCCTCGCCTTCACTCTCGCTTGTATCCGAAAGCGTGCAAACAACCTCATCTTCATCTTCGCGTTGGCTGACTAGTAACTGACTGCGGGCGCGAAAGTCTTGTATTACCCGGTCCGTAGAATACTGAAAAAAAGAGACGGAGAAAAAAGAAAATGCAGGGAAGACTGAGCGATACTGTGGGGTTTTTAGAGTTTTCCAATCCCCTCCCTTTTAGCTTAAAAGCAGCGAAATACGAGATACAAAAACCCTCAAGTTGTCGCGCAACATTGTTTCGTTGCAAGTTTTGGTCGATGTTTCGCGTTTTTCACCTTGCGTGATCAGTGGCTTAGCGCCGTCCTACATAAGTGATCTTATTTCCATTAAGACCGGTGCAAATTACTCTTTGCGATCTGGCAACGAATTACTTTTAAATTTTCCTTTACGTAAGTCTTATTCTACACTTGGTGACCGTTCTTTTAGTATGGCTGCCCCTCACGTTTGGAATTCACTTCCTTCCTTCATTAGGAAAGCCACCACAATTAACAATTTTAAGAGTCAACTTAAAACTTATTATTTTAAATTAGCATATTTTTAGTTTACAGGAATTAACAATTTTATTGGCACTTTGAATTCATGTAATTATTCTTAAGTTAACTTACAAATCTAATTATGAACATATTCTTAGCTTATATGAACTGATAAATTTTATTGGTATTTTAATCCATGTTAAGCGCATACGATCATTCTGTCATGAAGCATGCGCTATATAAGTTTTTAAGTTATTATTATTATTATTATCAACTTGACCCGCAACAAAAACATTTGTTGCGGGTTGAAGAAATGCAGGGCGCTGATTGGTTAATTTGCTGGTAAACGAGCACATTTGTTGCGCGACAAGTTGTGAGCTTGATGAAAAAGGAGCAACAAAGCCAAAATTTGTTGCTCAGAGTAGACCCGCGCTCTACTTTTCGCAACAACTTTCTTCAACCCACAACAAATGTTTTTGTTGCGCGACAAGTTGATCATGCAAGGTGAAAAACGGGAAACATTGACCCAAACTTGCAACGAAACAATGTTCCGCGCCAAGTTGAGGGTTTTTGTATCTCGTATTTCGCCGCCTTAAACGATAACGAAAACACAAACAAACACGTCACTTAAATTTTTAAAATTAACATCTACAGGACTGTAAAGGTGGGACACGTCGTGGGGACGAAATCACCCCCTCCCCCCCACCCCCCCCCCCCCCCCAAATTGGTGTTGCACAATTATAAAAGTATCAGTTCACACGAGGGGACATGTCGCTGCAACATACCCCTGGGACACGTACCCGCAACATTTTCACGTGTGTGCAAGTGTTGTGACTTTGTCCCTGCTAAATGTCCCCGCTACACGACTTTAATGCATGTCGCCTCAGTGTGTACTACACACCCTTTTGTCGCTGCAATATGACCCCTCGTGTCTCCCCACCTTAAAACTTATGATTATTTCATCTTTTTCGCGTTGTGTGTAAAGTTGACGAGATGACCTTCATCTGAATTGGTAGGAACACCATTAAAGTAAATTTAGAGAATGCAAAACAAATGACCCACAAAAGATTTTGTTTGGTTCAACTCACCACAGGCGGGCTGCTATGAACTTCGCGGTTATTCTCTGACTCAGATCCTTGAACTGTCGGTGCAGTTTGTAAGCGAGGACTGGAGAGAACCATAGCCCCTTCTGAAAATGAGAAAAAAAACGAGTTGAGTGAGTTGGTTTCCAGGAGAGGAACACAAGAAATAGTTAACCTGCGAGCTAGCTCTCCATTTTGGCTCGAGCATGACATTTTGCGATTCTTAGGAAATCAGTGAGCAAGGAGAGCATGCTTGTAGACCACAGAATTGTTCAATACGGTTTTTTTTAACCATACCACGAGACAGCTCCTTTAGGGAGAACCACGAACATAGTTTAAGTCTCGATTTCCTTTTCAGTCAATTTTGCTCTGTTGCTTCACCGACACTGCGATCACTGATCTTTTCCTTTGAAAGTCCAATACTAGGTCTGTGTAACGGCATTTTCACAGATCAAGTTATTTTTAGACGAGTTCTTAAATAAGATTTAGCTTGCATGAGTGACCATTCTCAATCCCATAGGTAATAATTTCTCATGCAAGACTTGTAAATAGTTGGAAAAGTCCTGTTTCGCGGGAAATCAATCTAAAAATAACCCGGTCTATAAAAACGCCGTTCCACAAATACAAAGAAGTTTCAAGTTGCACGTTCCTGGGGCCCGTTTCTCGAAGGTCCCAATACTTTACGGGCCGTTTTGGGGTGTCATAATTCCCTCTGTATCTCAAGAACGGAGAGGATTTAAGTCCCCAAACTTCAAAGTTATTTTGCTTTTTGTTGCCTTGAAAAAATGTCAAAACATCGGCTCTCTAAAACAAGCGGTTGATAGTTTCGGGACTTTCGAGAAACGAGCCTCTGGTCATGGGCTCCTGACTGTCCCTTTCACTTCCAAGAGTGGCACTTATAGATACGACACTGTCTAGAACGCCAGACGAGTTTACTCGTCAGTGGGGACTCCTTCGGGGCTGAAAGGGTTAACCCTTTCACTTCCAAGAGTGGCACTTATAGATACGACACTGTCAAACGCTAGACGAGTTTACTTGTCAGTGGGGACAGCCCGTAAGGCTCCAGTTGGCATTTTTACAGAGATTTATGTGAAACGACAAACGGCAGTTACGGCAGGCTGCTGCTTAACATACATATAAAGGAATAAAAAAAAAATTTTCAACACGGGAATCTTGAAAGTGAAAATAAGCGATTCTAAAATTCATTTTAAAAATGGTTTTTCCACTAAAATTAGCCTACCCCTTCCTTGATTGAGGAGGAAGTGATTGAGTTGAAGCTGTTGTCGAAAAAGTTGATCTTCATGTTTCTTTAACCGATTCAAAGTTTCCTGTAGCTGGTTATTTAATGATGTTTTCTCTTCCTGCAGTTCACGCAGACGATCCTTAAGTGATTCGATTTCTTTAGCTTTCTCTGCGAATATTTCTTCATCGCTTGACAAATCTTCTTTGTACTAAATATGGAAAAAAGGTTCTTTATAAGCAATAGCGGGAAATTTAAAACAACCGACACTCTTGCCGACAAAAAATACAAAAATTAAAGTACAAAATTAAAACAACTTATAAACCTTGTTAACGTCTTTCCTTAGTTGCTCTATTAACTCGGCCTGTTGTTGTCGTGTGGTGTTTGGGGTCCATATTGGCCTCGATTTGACCTGTTCAACCGCTTTTGCCAACCGGTCAAACTGGTTTGTCTGGTTATTCGACATCACGCCTGCCTTGTTTAAGGCTCTCAACTGGTTCATGGCCTCGGAGAAAAGTTGTTTGTAGGTGTCGCACGAACCACGAGATCTGACAAAGGTAAACCACAAAAAACGAAAAAGTAAAACTGATGATGTGCTTCGTGGCCGATCTTATTCTCATAGACCAAAGCAAGCACACTTATAAGCGACGTTTGGTGAAGGGTTAGCAAATAACAAACGGAAGTGACCTCAAACCTTTCCAGTTCCTCTTCCAAAGCTTTCATTCGTTCTGCATCTTCCATGGTACCCGCAGCTGATCCCACAGACGAACCGCGTTGCCTCTGAAGCTCTTCGCGAAGGGCCTATGAAAAAGAGATCAGTGAGAAATGAAGCTGCGTCTACAACAGGAGGTAAAGTGTATACAATTCGTAAACCATAGGCTATTCCGTACAGAAAACGTTCAAAATATTTACACCCGACTCGACACCAAAGAAGACAGTACATCACACCCTATTACGAAAGTGGGTGCAATTAATACTCACCCACCCAACCCATGATCTGCCACAAAGGCTGGAACCAATACCTTGGAGTGTACATCTTTTTTAATCTGAGAAGCTAGAAGCTGACGTTTCCGCGGACATCTTCTATAGGCCTTAAATCAAACCGCAGCCATGTTGAGTCCCGAGGGATTGAAAACTTTTGTTTTTGCGCACTCCTTCGCAAACATTTCACTTCGAGGCTCGGGGCACGAAATCTATTGTCTAAGGCCAATATGGCCGCCGCTACCCTGCGAGCAGAGTCTCTTTCGATCTTTCTAGATAAGTCGGGAACAGGAAAGTAGACTCTACTAGCCGGCTCAACTTTCTTTGATTTGCCGCTCATCCAAAGAAATGGATGAGTCAGTCCAGTTTCGACTTGTCAAACCTGTTTTTTTTTTTATTTGTGCGCATGATCAATCGCCATGCGTCATCAATATTTTTTTAAATTTACAACAAGGAGACAATTTTCAACCGTCTAAATTCCCATGAGTATTTCCTCCGTATGTCGGTTACAGAAACTAGTTTGCCAGAATTGAGAAACCTATTAATTTTTTCGGTAAAAATTGAAATGGCAATTAAAAAAACTTGAACTATCTTGAGTTTCGAAGGAAATGATTCCTTGGTTGTCGTGTGTTTGCCAGAGTTGTTCGAAAATATCCCTACTGTTTGTTTTGGTTTTGTGGTTACTAGTCACGCGTGACCGACTCCCGAATACGTTTGAATTTTTAACGCATGCTGAACACGAAATGTTGAGCCGGCTGGCAGAGTCTACTTTCCTCTTCCCGACTTATCTCGGAAGATCGAAAGAGACTCTGCTCGCAGGGTAGGCCGCCGCCCGAATAAGGCACATTCGTCAAAGAGATAGTTCTTGTCTTTAGTTTACACCCGAATGAAGGGGTAGTTTCTAAAGAAACTGTGGTGCTGCGTCGGTGGGGAAGTAGTATACAAAAATTTGGTTTATCAACGGAGTTGATAATGTAAATTGACCACCGTAAGCAAGCTTTTAGAATCTCTGTACGGTGGTCAATTTACATTATCAACTCCGTTGATAAACCAAATTTTAGTTTACACCCGTTCATCTCATTAAAAAAGACGCCTACTGAATCAGTGGGAACAAAAGGGCGCTTGCTTCGGCCCGAGATCACTCCCGATAAAGACACAAGCACCATTGTAAAAAACGTTCAGTCCTAAAACATAACTGTGCAAGTATCATTCACTAAACCAGAATAGCGTCGAGCCACTGCGAGTCGAAAACAAGGCGTTTTTCTTGCTTACTGAAAAAAGAAACTTCAACCATGAAAGACAGAAAGTGCTAAGTCTGGATTGAATGTGTTTTCAAGTGCGGCTGGAATTTTTCTCTCCTTCGGACGGTTGGTTTATTTTATAGTTAGTAAATACAGTGTATTTAATTCTCTTAAGTCTGCCCATACATATAACTTTCTTCAACTTCAAAACCGTTGACAGAATATTTTGTTGAGTTTCTTGTACTTTCTGGAACAGCATTTGTAACCAGATTTTTAACCTCAATATCAGTCGACTCCATAAAACGAGTTTGTTTTCTTCCATGTTAAATGAAAACTCTTCTGCTGCCTTTTTTCCGCTGGCTTTGTTTCTTTTTATCGGAAATGATCGCAACAGAATTTCGCAGGGCAAATATCCACGCATGCGCGGGGGTTATGCACCGATCAACTCGAAACTTCTGTCCTGTGAGTTCATATCATATCTTTATTTACCCTCGGATTTTAGAGTAGCTTTGTGTAGCTAGTATCTCCGAGCATTTTCCCTCCCAACCAAGATGCACCACAGAAGACAGACCACAACACCGGGAACTACAAGCCCTACTCTTTTGCAACAAGTGTGTGGGTTCTCTTACGTCCCACAGGTTTATGAACGTTGAAGAGTTGCGAGACGGGACCTACGGCCTACGGTAACGTCAACAGATGGTTTAAACACTCTTGTCCGAGTTACTCGAAGCTTGCTAACCAGCATTAGATACCATGGAAACCTACAGGTTTTGATACCTCTTAACCAAAGGTCAGCGCTAATCAGGCTTCGAGCAACCGGTCCCTTGTCGTTGATCTGATTGGTCAACTAAGTCGTGATGTTAAGCTTACTTGTGGATGTAGGATCCTACAGATGCTTGTGTGAAGTAGGGTTGTAAGAGAATTCGTCAAAGTCTGTCAGTTTCTGTATGTTTCTTGTAAATCGATATCCGTACTCTGTTGTTTCCACGGATAACCAAGGAGTCTGGAAAGAGAATCTTACTATTCTCCTCGATCTCCTTGGTAAACTGAGTGTGGGCGTTCTGTCTGTTTAAAGTCGTCAATTTCGTCTTTGTGTACAGTGTCGTCGACGTTGCGTAACCAGAGTGGTAACTTGCCTGTATCTCATTCTGCATCTCGGCGAGTTTTGTATTCTGCGGATCTCGATTCACCACTGGTTTATTTCGAATGTTTCTGGCCTACATAGGATTAGAGCAGTAGAATTAATTTCCTGTGGGGCTGCACACCTAACATTTAACGGTACTAGACTAATAACAACCAGTGCCTTATTTTTCTTTAGGATAGTGAAGAGACGGTAAGGTGCAAGACGACACTCTCCCTGCAAAGACACGCCATAACCCAAGCGAGCTTCGTTTCCCTCAAACGAGCAGGCCATCTACAAACAAGCCTTCATAAAGAACCCCGCAAACGAGAAATAATAATGAGGACACATTGTTTCCCGAAGTGTATTTACCAGAGAGCAACGAGAAAACAAACTGTTAAGGAAAAACTTCTGCTTTCAAAGAAGCAAACTTTGCTCGTGGAACGTGTGCGCGTAAACAGGGCAGAGACTTTTCGG
>NC_090892.1:10357002-10377002 GCF_036669925.1 Montipora capricornis
CCATAGTGTGCTACATGTATTGAACAAATACCAGTATTTCCCTTGTCATCCTCCCTGACATAAATATCTCTGCTGGACGTCTCAACATCAAGTAAGTCCCTTAACTCCTCCAGGTAGATTTCGATATAAGACAGAGTGACAGCATATTCAGTTTTGTGTTTATTTTCCTGAAAACCACATCAAAATCATAATTTGTCCATTTGGTGAATATTAGTGCAGCAAATATTAGGGGCAGACTGTGCATAGTATTATTTTAAATTATAAATTTAATAACATCCACATGTATTAAGGAAATGTATACCAATGGGTAATGAGACATTGTCACAATTATCATGATACGGACAATAATTTTTACAGTGTAAGCAGATCAAATAACTTGATTTCCTGAAGATCAGGAAACAAAAGGAATAGGCGTTTTTTTCACCAGATGGGAACCGTCCCATCATCTTTTGTAAACTGTTGCACGGAATTTCTATTTGAATGGACAGGAGGGCCTTTGTATATGACGTCATAACGTTTTTTAAACATAGTTTCTTTTAAAATCCCCACTACAGATTTTGTGTTAGAATGTTCTCATACAGTTACAGGTGTATGTTAAAAATATGTGAAAAACATACTTAACTCGCTGAGTTTTTAGGCATTTTCTGTTTTGGTCACCTGATTTACCAAATATGGTTGTGTGTCGAACAAGACAAAGGAATGTTAAATACATGTAGAACACCCTTGCCAAAAAAGTATAACTGTAGAGTTAAAGGAATTCGAGAAATTATGACTATTTGAAGGGGTCCAATAGCAACGAATTGGTAGTTATTAGAGCCATCCCCCTTACATTTAAGCATGACAAGAGATTTATGTACAATAAATTTAGCAAGGTAATAAAATGATGCTATCAAAATATTGTTGTTTAATAACAGGAAAAGGAGCAAGTTTGACCTCCATGATCTGGAACAGCTGTTTAACAGCTCGCAGAATAATCCCATAATCCTCTTCCAAAACACCGGCACTGTCTGTTCCACCAATTGTGTATGTCTTTCCAGAACTCTGCAAAATTATTCATTAACTAAGTTAAATAACATTTTTGTAAGCAGTAGAAGCAAAGAGGGATGTGACCTCATTTTGATTGTGTACTCAGTGCATGCTAATGGGCCATTTCCGAGTTGCTGTTTGTCTCGGTTTCAAAGCGAGTCTTGGTGCTCAACTATTAAAAGGGAAATGAGTTTGATTTGCATAAGAATATGCAACTCATTTCCACTTGAATGGTTGTGCACCAGGACTCGCTTTGAAACTGAGGCATGCAGCAACTCGGAAATGGGCGATTAATTTGCCAAAAGAGCCTTAGAGGGCCCAAGGCCTTTGGTCCAAAAATACAGTGTATGAGGGGATCAGGCACCCTCCACCCCTCCCTTGGATCTGAGCACTGTACTTACTGTTTGTCCATATGCAAAGACAGTGGCATTATAACCCTCCAAACAGCTCTTTACAAGAGGTTCCACACACTTTTCATAAACATTTGCCTGTATTTGAGAAAACAGATAAGCTACCAGACTGAGTCATATGTAATCATCAAAGATTATACACAAAAAGGTTACCTGATTAGAGTGGAATGTGAAGTGCTAGTAATTTCTACTCCATATGAACCATGTGAGCGTTAGCCCTACTAATGGAAATGGGCCCACACAAGGACAGAGAAAATCTCTGACCAGGGTGAGAATTGAACTCAGGACCTTCAGGTTAGATCACAGCTGCTCTACCGACTGAGCTACTATATACTTATCATGATATGTACCAGACTGAGTATTATAAGCTTCACAAAGATTGATACACTCATGCACTTACATAAAACTATTTAAATTAATGGCGTATTGTAAAAAGATCTGTGTGAAGAAGGAAATTGATATTGGAGAACATTAGCAAATTCCATTCAGGAATTGTGAGATCAAACAGCAAAATTTGTAGTGGTGAGATTTTCTTTAATCTCTGGTTATAAAAGTTCACTTGTAATACATACTACATTGGCTGTGCATCCTAGCTGCTGCATATGTATTTATAAAAATCATCTTCGTGTTTACCCGACTCAGTCAGGCCTGGCACCAGGAAAAAACAACAGCCAGCTAGAAACCCAAATGCGGATGCATCCATCAACAACATATTAAGCGTGCCAATTATTGTGTTAATCAAGAAATACCTGTGTTGTCTTAGGAGGAAATACATAATCAAATGTAAATCCTCTGTCTTTCCCTAAAATCAATTGAGGCTTGTCAGGAATAAAGTGAACACATTGAGGAACATTGTGCACTTTTTCCTGGCCAACTAATGGACGAACCTGAAATAGAGAGATTTAAACAGATACAATTGATGATTTCTTTAGTTCCTTGCCTTTAGTTTGGGTATTGCTGACGAAGGGCTAACGCTCGAAACGTCAGCTTTTAGAATCTCTGTACGGTGGCCAATTTACATTATCAACTCCGTTGATAAAACCAAATTTTTGTATACTACTTCCCCACCGACGCAGCACCACAGTTTCTTTAGAAACTACCCCTTCATTCATAAGTAAATCTATGCTCAAATATTGGGCACTTATTCGTTCTTGACTACATACTGTTTTGTAATTGTAATTATTAAATTTTTTTCCCTTTGATTTTTGATGAAATAGCTACTCTTGTCAAAGCTTTGTTGGGCACAGATATATAAGGGCAGTTTACTTTTAATAAGGGATCCCTGTATTCTGTATAAACTGACCTAATAATAACTCAGGTATCACCCTTTATCTTTGATTTTATTTTAATCATCTGTGTAATTGTATTGAGTAAATAAAATAATAAAAAAGAAGAAAACTAAGAAGAAAATGCTGGATTAATCCAATTTAACTGTTTTTGCTTTAAACTGAATTTTCACTGCATGTTTTTTATTTATTTTTCTGGCAGGACTGGATATATCACGTGGCCTTGCCCTCTCCCTCTCGCCGGTATAGCAATGATAGGTGCACAATTTCTTGAAATGCTGAACTGTCAAAAACTGTTCTAGAATCCCTACAAAGGGTCTTACATGACGTACTACCCCTAAAATGTCCGAAGTAAACAGCTGAGCTTTTATGTACTGACCCTGACGGCAACTTTCACGGGAACCTCGGTCATTTATCCGCTCGTCATCAAGTGAAACTTTGAAAGCCAAATGCAGAGCTACGTAGCTACGTGCAGAATTGTTTAAATTTGGCAGACATGATTGTTTTCCTGTACTGCGAACACAGAATGAAATTCAGCGGTCGCAGAAAATTGAGATGCATTCTGGGTATTGTATACAACATGGCGGCTATCTCTGATGGCGGCCGACTGAAGAACACGAAAGTGATCAATTATCCGACTAGTTTATTCGAAAAAAGTACCTTACTCCATTGAAATTCCAAGTACGAGGCAGAGAGTTCCCACACAATCTGACTCGCCAGGCGTTTATCGTCAGAGCGGGTGAAATCCCTCGAAAGAAAACAATGTGTTGCGACCGCGTGGAAGCTGAGGCCTGAAACAAGGTTTGTTTAGAGACGTTAGCCTCCATAATTTATTAATAAACCGGGGAAATATTGAAAAGTGAAAGTTCGCGATCGCAGTGTGGAAATTTGCTTATGTGGGAATATTGTGTGGATTTTTTGGCGAAACTGAAACACATGTAGGAAAAGTTACCCGGTCCAGGTGATGCCCCGCGATCGAGACTTTCAGTTTCGAAATAGCTTTTATATAATTGCACATTCTTCTCCCCTACTTGTGATCAGTCATGGCTTTGCAGAGTTCTGGTAATTTTCCAGACGTTGTGAGATCCTTTTATAAACTATCTTTGGATAAAAAGGAAAATCGTGAGTGGATTTTTGTTTTATAATGTACATATGAACGAGAACTGATTAATTTCTCTGTGCAAACGTAAAGTATTCTGCACGTGTTGAAGATAGATAATCAGGGAGTAACCTCTTGCAAGGTTCATGTCAGCGCATTTGCTTTACACCGTTTTTAATGTTAATACAAATCCATAACATTACTAGCTTTTCGTCGCCAATGTTTCTTATGTACAGTGGTTAAGATGAACATTTCGTTGATCATGACGAAAATGCGCGCTGGTGGTAAAAGTGCTCGTAAATCAAATAATTATAAAAATGAATATAATTTACGATTTGTGGCAATTGCTGGTGGAATAGTTTCCAGTATTCAACAAAATGTGTGTTCAAATCCTGAAAATAATTATCTCTCCATTCAAAATATCTTTCCATTTATTCAAATTTGAATGCAGTGACTTTAAGGACGTTCGCGCCCATTGCTACTGCGCATCTTTTCACCCATGTCATGCACACGTCATGCATCGCACCACAAAGGTAAACAAACATGGCATCAAGCCAGTGTTTGATCCACCCTCGCAGTGTCGCTTGTGGCATCATGGGATAGCTGTGGACCCAGGTCCTCTCAGAAATGTCATGCTATCAAAGCCTATGACGTGACAGTGCGAAATTAGACAATCGTTTTGAGAACTTCGCAGCAATTTTACTCTCTGGAATGCTCGGTGACCCCCATTTTTCTTTACGTAGATCACGTCCTTTCCTGATTTTGTCCATTTCAACAAAAAACAAAAAAAATCTGTACGTGAGAAGTTACAAGTAGATCATTACCTTTCTGAGTGGTAAGTTTAAAAAAAATCTGTACGTAGAAACATTTTGGGTGCAAACGTCCTTAAAGTGATACTATGACCAAAAATCCATTCTACTTTTACTTTGTATTTCAAAACAATGGTAACTGACCACTAAGAGACCGAAGTTTTAAGCCTTCATTGAAAAAAGAAAGCTGTTTATTTCAAATGAAATGTTTCCTAATTAATGGTCTGCCATTACGAACTTTAATAAATCTTGAGAGAGCTGGATCGAGGATCAGATGACGTCAAAGACTCACTAGTTCAAAACTGCAATGCGTTTGCATGCACCTAAATTAATATACAGCACGGGAGTTTCGAGCTTTCAGACTTTTAAACTCGTGTTAAGCATGTACACTGTATAATAAGCTGTGTTTACATCCTGCAATTTTAAGCTAGTGAGTCTTTGACGTCATCTTATCCTAGAGCCAACCTTTTGAGGTCCAATCGGTCAGTCTTGAACGTGAGTAATGGCAGACTGTGAAATCCAAAACTTGCACTCAAAGCAAACAGCCTTTGGATAAAATTTGAAGCTCAAAATTTTGCCAGTCAGGTGTCAAGCAAACAACCTTTCAAAATCTGAAGGAAAAGGAAAGTGAATTTTTTTATCATAGTAGCATTTTAATATGAGCCATTCAGTGGGTTGTGTTTTGTTTTGTTTTTTACATTGTTACAGTTTATTATAATAAAAATAATCGCTCAAATCACTCAAATGACTTTATGAAAATCTCAGGCTTATATTGTTGAGCTCCAGCACTTTACGAATTGGAGAGGATGACAAGTAAAATCAAATGTAAGCAGGTCAAATGGACTGAAATGAAATGTTGCTGAGGGAGGCAACTTTTTTTTTGGCAAGGAGCCATGGAAGACATGCTTTCTCATGTCTTACTTGTATCCTTTTCATCTGGATCCAGAAAGCGTGGAAGACTGTGGCATTAGTACAGTCATCATATCAACCTAATCGTTGAGAGTTTGATAGGAAAATATACCGCTCCCTTTTCTTTATTTTTCTAGGGGTGGTGTAGTGAGGTTTGTCATTTAACTTACTGCCACACATTATTGCGTACTGGTATGATAGTCCCACTGAGAAGTCTCTGGGAGTATGGAAGCTGGGTTGAGATCTTTTTCAAGTTTGTCAGGGACTCTGTGATGAGGAAGGTGACTGAGAAAAAACATCCTCCATCATCAAACTCAAGATTTAAAAAACTAAGGAGCCTTTAATCACACGAGCTGTAGTAATAAGCCCTTTTCATTGGCTTAGATTTCAGGAAGGGGAATTTTTTAAGGTTTACTGTAAGTGGTAACAGGGTTCGTGCTACTCCTTAAAATCTTTGAAAAGCCCAGGAATTTAATTTTGGACTTCAAGGGTGCTTGAAAAGCCCTTGGCAAAAAGGTTTTAGTGGGAAACTGAAAACTACTTGAATTTTTGCTTGGGTAAAATAATTGTCGAGATTGCATCATGCTAAGTTAAAGAGGCATTTCTCACTGAATATTGGGGAAAGATTAAATGCAAAAATGAAAATGCCAGTTCGTGCTCTTAACTAGCAGGACTTGGGAAAGAATATCAAGGTAGGCTTTTCCAGCAAAGAAAACACTGAAACACGATGTATGGCCTAGATATCTTCTGACGAACACTCCTTGAATGATCCTTGAATGCTCCTGGAATTTTATATATAAAATCCAGCACGAACCCTGTGGTAAGCGCTGGGGTTCCTTGTGAGTTGTTTTACAAACATCCATGATATCATCATCATCATCATCATCATCATCATCATCATCATCATCATCATCATCATCATCATCATCATCATCATCATCATCATCATCATCATCATCATCATCATCATCATCATCATCATCATCATCATCATCATCATCATCATCATCATCATCATCATCATCATCATCATCATCATCATTATTATTAGGAGGCAGTGTGGCCCAGTGTTTAGGGTGCTTGCCAAGTAATATCTGGAGATACTGGGTTCAAGACCCGTTCTGACCACAACTTGTTCCTTGTAGCCCCTGGTTCAACTTCTTGGCTGCACTTGTAAATAGCCAACTGGTTTATCTCAGAATCAGTTGGGATTCTTAGCAGTTCAGTTGTTGTTGTGCTGTTCTATCGTTTCATTGATTGTGCTTCATTGGCCCTGAAAAGCCTCTATGGGGAGTGGTCAATTAAGTGGATGTATGCCTGTACTGTGTTATTGTAGAAGTAGCCAACTTAAAAGCCTAGTAGCCTCTTTTTTTTTTTTAATTTGAAGTCATCTTGATGAGTTACTTCAATCCCTACTTTTCAATGATCATCACAGTTACCTTGTTTTTTTCCCTTTGATGCTCAACTAGTGAAAAAGAGAAAGAAGTTTGGGAAACAAGGCAATATGGAAAAGTCTGACAAGTTGCACACTGTGCCAAAAGAGGCCCTTGAAAGGTCACATAACTCCTCACCAATGAGTGATGCAATCAAACACCAAATACTCTACACTCTGAAGAACACACCACATGCATGTACTTTTAGTGACATATCACACAGTGTAACCGCTGGTACCGATCAAGCAATCTTAATCAACTGCATCAATGAACTGGAGCAATCAGGAAAAATTGCCCGTATTATGAAAATGCCACCCATGTGGGGAATTCCCGAGGCCACAAAGGAAACTATTAAGGAGGAAGATGACGAAGGAGAAGGTTGCGGAATGCCTGAACTGCAAGCAGCGATTCAAGATTATGAATCTGACCAAGGACAGGATGCGGCTCGAGAAAGTGGCAGAGGAGGAAGTGTCAGAGAGGGAGGCACAGCTTTGTGCTTGGGGGAAATTGACGAGACTACAAAAGAAGCAAAGAAGGAAGTCGGTGAAGAAAACTGCAGAATGCCTGAACTGCAAGCATTGGTTCCGGGTTATGAATCCGAAGAAGATGAAAATGAAGCTCAAGAAGGGGCGAGTGGAGAAAATTTCACCGTGGAAGAAAATTTGTGTGCAAATGAAGACCCACGTGGAGGTGAAGGAGTGTACGAAGACGTCACGAGGGGAAATATTAATAATGAAGATAGACCCTTAATGGCGAATGAAGATTCTTGTGATGGATTTACTGTAAGGGAGAAAAATAGTAATAACGTTCTTCTTCCAAATACCTGCGAAAAAGAAGACAACACAAGTGCATTTTTATTGCCCGGAAGAAATGGCATGTCCCCTAAACAAAGTTGCTTTCTTAGAGATCAGTCGTTGTCATCCACGAATCAAGAGCAGCCTGAAAAAAGCAGTATGTCCGATGTGCGCATTACAAATGCTTTTTGCAGTGTCAGGACTGATGTACCACCAACCATAACACGTACTATTGATCAGCCTATTTCTCAGAGGCCACCTGTACCCACATCCTTACCTGCGAAACCGCCATCACGAGGACCCCCTCCGCCTCCTTCCGCTCAGTTGTTTAGTACTTTGATGTCCCAGTGCACGAGAAAGCCGGCTCCTGTGGTAAGGCCAACTTTTCCCTCTTCCTTTCCAGAAACTCGTCAACATCCCAGTGCTGCAGCACCCCGACCGTTGATGTCTTCAATTCTCCCACGGCCATCTTTTCCTTGCATCCCTGGACAGGGGTCAACGGGTGATCTTAAGCGGTCGGCATTTTCAATCCCAAGTCCACTCCAGCAAACATCCGGTAGTTCCCCTGACCACACAGCTCGTCCGCAGCGTCAGGATAGCAAAGAAATGTTACCATTTCAGAGAAATCACCCGCAAGCTAATTGCAACCAGCCAAACCTTCGAGGAAGCCACTCTCGTACGTCTCTTGGAAGTCATCACCTTCACAAAGCTCCAACTTCCTTTGGTCAGCCTCAGTCAATTAACTCACAAGGATCACCGAGAGTTCCTCCGCCTCCCTCAGCAAACCTTTATGAGAATTTAGTCAAGCGTGGTCCCCAGGCAGTTCCAACTTCGAGTAAAAATCCATCGCTGGCTTCGTCACGGCAATCTGCGCAACTAAATGATCTGGAATCAAACATAATAGAGTTTATGAAGAAACAGAAGAAATCACTTGAAACTCTTCAACTAGCCCGGCAGTTTGGTTTCCACACCAAGAAAGAGATAAATCCGACACTTTATCACCTGCAGATGTTAGGATTAATTTACAAGATGCATGATCATCCCCCCACGTGGAAGCTGAGACAAGAAGTGAGTTCCATGACCTTTCATGGTTCAGGAGGGGCTGGGTTATCCGAAGCTCCACTCGATCGGAAACGAGCTTATCCCGATGCTGATGACGCAAATCAAGGTCCAGTGCCCATTAAAAGACTAAGTCCCGCTAAATTTGCGGAGCCTGGGTCTTTCGGTTCATCTCCAAACCATTCTTCATGCGGAATGTCTACCTATATGACCACCCCACAAGAATTAACACCACGTGGATCTTCGAGTGGTCCTATGAGCCTCAAGTCAAATTTAACGGGATCCCAAGACTCCGGAAGTGATCTTCCAGATGTCCTCTCCAGCGTCGCCTACGCCGCGATGAACAAAAACCCTGTTAGTGCTCTAAACGAATACGTTCAGAAGAACAGAATGGACCTTAGTTTCGAAACCCTGGGAACACGTCCTACTTTCGCTGTCGCAGCTAAAATTAACGGTAAACTCTTCCCTGCAGCAAACGCACGAAATATGAAAGAGGCTAGACGAGAAGCATCGGACATTGCTTTAAGAAGCCTACTCGGTCAATCAGCGAATGCTGAAGCTAATGGTGGTGCAGCTTTACACATCACAAACCTTTCTGCCGGTGCTCTCAGCAAGGTGCGAACACATTTTGATCACATCGCTGCTCTCTCGCATCACGCATTTCTTCAAATTGCAGCCTCCATTGCCGACAAATTTGCCGGAAGGAAGGTTGTGGCATGCATTATTATGAAGCAAGGGGCAGAGGATCCCGGCCAAGTTGTTGCCGTGGGCACTGGAAACCGCTGTGTGACTGGTGAGCGCTTAAGTATGGAAGGACACACCGTGAACGATTCTCATGCAGAGATAGTCGCCCGAAGGTCCCTAATGCGGTTCTTATACCAGCAACTGAACAATTACCACGGTGGAGATGAATGCATTTTCTCCTCGAAGCAAGGCTCCATGAAGCTCGTTTTGCGCGAGGGTGTGTCATTTCACCTCTATATCAGTACAGCCCCGTGTGGTGATGGCGCATTGTTCACTCCTCGCAAGGAACCAAACACAGACCTCTCAGAACAATCAAAAGAACACAATCCCACTTTTACATCCAAACAGCAAGGCATCCTAAGAACAAAGATCGAAGTTGGCGAGGGTACAATCCCTATCGACCCCTCGGATGGAATTCAAACATGGGATGGGCTTCTGCGTGGTAACAGATTACGCACCATGTCGTGCAGTGATAAGATATGCCGCTGGAACGTTCTTGGACTTCAAGGCGCCCTCCTGAGCCACTTTATCGAGCCTGTTTACTTGGCATCTCTCACTCTGGGATATCTGTACGATCATGGTCATCTCTCACGCGCGGTTTGCTGCCGTCTTGATCGCAACAGTGACCTTAACGCGCAACTGCCAGCCCCGTATCACGTGAATCACCCATGGCTGGGACGTGTAACAGCGTACGACCCACCACGTGAAACAGAGAAGACAAATAATCTGAGCGTTAATTGGTCAATTGGTGACACGTGCGCAGAAGTTACTGATGGACGTACGGGTGCATGCATGACTCGAACTCACAACAGCCCAACGCCCTCGCGTGTTTGTAAAGCGGCTCTCTACACGTCGTTTAAGGAAACTGCAGCCAAGGTTGGCCGCCAGGAACTCATAAATGCCGAAACATACAGCGAGGCTAAAAAGATGGCGACTGATTTCCAAGAGGCCAAGTGGAAATTGTTCGAGCATTTCAGGTCTTTGAAGTACGGTTCTTGGGTGAGTAAACCGCTGGAACAAGAGATGTTCTGAAACCTCCCTATTTCGTGACTGTGTCACAACGTTATCAGAACAAAGTTCAAGTTCAACATTGGTCCACAACGGCTGCCTCTTGTTTTTAGAGGTGTTCTACACCCTTTTATTAACCGTCGAAATGTTAGAAGAGCAGCACAAAGGAATTCTTGTGGTTTTTAATAGTCAGTTTACGAACATTCGCTGTTCGGTTGTGTTTTGAACCCATCCAAATCAAACGCATTTACTTCTACTTGAATGGTCTTTTTTTCACGAAGACTCGTTTTGAAATGGAGGCAAACAGCAACTCGAAAATAAACTATTGACTGCCAAAGGCCGAAAGACAGCAAACGCAGAAAATCAAATCTGCCTGTTATGACGCACTATTAATTAAAAACATCCGTAACCATCAGTGATTATTGACTGTTCAAGTTAACGTCTGCAGTTGATGATTTGCAGCAAAGCATTAGACAGTTATACGATCGACTTGGTGTATCTGAATGCGATGAATGAACTTCGGTGTCACATAAGATTCTAATGCGTTTTAAAGTGTGGTTTTTGCCAGCGACGCTGACATAAGCACAAACAACATAAGGAGCGCGTTACCGTAACTGGTAACTAATTAGTGTCTATTGACTCAACAAAGTTTACATTCTCGTCCGCGGAGTCCGCTTTTCTTTTGGTCAGCGCCAAGAACACGGACTCTGGCCACAGCCAAAGCAGGAAGTCCGCGAATCACGGACTTCCGGCTCTTCTGCGCATTCTCAGAAATTCGAAACAATGACGGTCGTCAACGGTTACAACATTTATACTTTTACCGCGACTGCGCGTATTTGTGGCTGCGGCCAGAGTCCATGTTCTTACTGTTGACCAAACGAAAGGCGGGCTCTGGGGACGAGAATGCAAAGTGTACTTATGATTCAGACGCTCTGACGCTACTGAGTTTGCGCATGCTCGCTGTGTTTATGTTACGTCAACAGTTTATCCGAGCGTTGAAAGAAGAGTCTTCAAGGAGAAGAACATCGATGTGGTACCCTTCTTCGCGTGATGGACATAATGGAATGACCATTTTGTGTGTGTCTTTGCCCACATATTGCTCCTTGGTTTGCATAATTTCCGTCTTTTGATAATTTTTCTACGCGAAGTATAAACCTCGATGTGACTTGTTGCCAACATCGTCCAAGCAGTTGTGAGGAGATTGGTGACAAGTCACACTTTGAAACTGCACAAAGCAGAGCAGGTAGAGACAATCGTTGAAGTTTCTTAACTGTAGTCGAGTTAAGCCTGGTTACCGTAAATGTACGACTCAGTTGGAAGCTGTCTGCGTCCGACATATCCCAGATGATCGCTGGCAAATGCTTTTATTTAATATTAACTGATATGAGACAAGCCATATCTTTTTGGGATATGGGAAAGCAGAAAAGTAGGCTTAGCTACAAAAATCCGGATTTTTTTTAGATTTTTAGAAAGTCTGGAGATTTTTAGAACTTTTAGATTGGAATGAGAAAAACTATTTTTTTGCTTATAACGAAGAGGTTTCATGGCTTCGTGCACAGCAGTTTTACCATTCAGTTATGTATCCCACAATTCTGTTGCAGTTAGTTGCCGAAGGAAAAATTACAGTCTCAACAATCGGTTATCCACAAATAGCTATTGTGAAGGCGGCTTGTTTTGACTTACAAGGATCTTTAAACGTTGATATTTTGCATTAAAATTGTGAGACTTTTAGAACATTTTTGGGAGGTCATCCGGATAGATTTGTGCGTGATTTTTGGGGATTATTGTAGCTAATCCTACAGAAAAGTACATTGTTAAGGCTTTTTTCACCGGGAAGATTCAAAGCTCGGTTGGTATTTAATCGCGGATTGATGGTAATCGCCTTTTGAAGAAATGGGCCTTGAGGTTATTCAGAACTTTGCAGATGTTTCCATACTTGTGACGTAACGCAGGTCGATCGCAGATCATTAAAATTACGTAGAAACCAAGCGTGAAAAGACGTTGAAGTTTAATCCACAGTATACAAATGACAATAAAAACGTCTCTGTGAGTTCTCTTGAAGTCTTTGAATCCCGTTTGCCAGTCTGTCACTTCACTAGGGTGACTGGAATAGACAGTTCATCAACTCCGATACCACGTGAACATTAAGGCTGTTTCCTAGCAGGCGATACCGTTGTTTGACAGAAATAGACGAAGGAAAACCTGAAGAGGAAGACAACAAATACAACAAACGGAAGTTGGAAAAATCATCGCAGTTAGTTGAAATGAACCCGCAATGGGCCCTTTGTAGGTTAGTGATCACATGGTACAAAAACCGCCGTACTGGAACGCAAATTGCGCACTGGGGCATCTTGAAGCAAGATAATTTAAATTTTCTTTGTTTTAGATTTCCCAGTATGGCGGGTTTTGTACCATGTGATCACTAACCTGCAAAGGGCCCATTGACCAGCTAGCAACGCGCTTGATAGCTCAGTTGGTAGAGCAAAAGCAGCACTATCGCGTGATCATGGGATCGCATACCCGGCGTTAACTCCCCGAATTTATCTGATATACGCAATTGCTTTCCTCTTGTGTATATCGGATAAATTCGGACACTATGTCCCAGGACATGGTTGCGGTAGCAGAGGGGAAAAAAAAGGGAGATAACAGCCATACCCGAGGATAGGATTTGAACCCGGAGTTTCAACTCAATGGAACCACTTCACCACTTAATATCAAGACACCGCCCTCTCTAATAAAGGGTTTGCTTAAGTCTCCCATAGAATATTATTCCTGAAGAGTAATTAGGCCTAGGGTTTGATTTTAAAATGTTTAGCTTTGTCGTGACGTATGGTGACCTTTTGCAGTATTTAATATCGTTTGTTGCCGAATGATAATGCAGCAGTCCCTGAGCAGCTAGTGGTGTGGTGGTCAAGTGGTTAGATGACGGGTTAAATAATATTAATCAACATTCTCAGGTTCGAATGCTATGTCCATACACTTAATTGTCCTTTTCCAACAAATATGACCAATTCCCACAAGCCCCGGGACAATTGTGTATATCAGATCAATTCGGGGTGGATGATGGGTTGCGTTAAAGCCTGGATTTTTCCGGGGTTTCTTTACAACTGTTTAAAGGCGCCCGCAAGGGAAGAAACGGTGTTGGGGAAACATTGTTGCGGAAGCACACGCTCCCCCTTTTGCGGCCCCAGGAAACATTTGTTGCGGAAAAAAAAAATTTGGTTCCAGGGAAGCAAAAACGTTTCTGAATTTGTTCAGAAACATGTTGCTTCCTCAGCAAGTGTTTCCTCGTTTGCGCGCCGAGGAAACGTTTCTGGGACACAATGTTTCCGCAACAGCGTTTCCTCGTTTGCGGGCGCCTTAAGTTGCTCAACTAACTGTGACGATCTTTCCAACTTTCATTTTCATTCAATTCCACGGTTAAAATATATGAATCTTCATAAATTCTAAACAAACAGAGAGACCACAACAAAAGCTGATCAATTTAAGCAAAACTTGAAGAAGATATTCAGCATATCGGATTCCCACACGGCAATGATGCAGAGCAAATTCAAGTTGACCAGGGCCCAAAAGGGTTTTAAAACAAAGGAATTATTTGCCGATTTACGAATTTATGTTTGCCTCGGTATCAAAGAGAATTCTGGTGCACAACCATTCAAAAGGAAATGAGTGGTGTATTTTCATGCAAATCAAACTCATTATCACTTGAATGGTTTAGCACCAAGCCTCGTTTTGAACCAGAGGCAAACAGCAACTCGGACATGGCCTATTCTGTCCCTCACAATAGAGCAATTATAACAAGCTGAATTTAGTTTTACATGTAAAAGGTTACCGTTCAAAGTTCGCTGATGGAAGACGAAGATTACGAACATTCACCAAGCGGAGCCTGTCTGACCGCTCAGAGAAACGATCCCATATAATATACTTCACTTGCTCGGAACCGTATTAGGGAATATTGGCGCTCAGTCCTTACTGCCACAACCTCGGGCCAATATTCCCCAGTACGGCCATCGCGCTCTGTTTGTAAGAGGTTAAAACTTAACCGAATCATGATAATACACCGAGTGCGCTTCGATACCAAGGAGGAGACAGGACATGGAACAACTTTGTCCATGGAAACGACAAGACTCCTTTTTCTGCTGAAAGCCCGATTCAATAATTACAACGAATAATGAAAGACAAACACTTACAGAATTCTGTTGGAAAGCCGTGCAGATTGGCCACCTCTCGTGGAGTGAAGTACCTCAATTTCAGTACCGACAATAGCTGGAATTTTTGTTTTTCATCAGAAAGATCTCTATATTTGTTAAAGATCTCTGTATCCTGAAAAGAGGAGAAGAGAAAAATCGAGCTGGTTCATCATTTTTTTTAATTTCTCGTCTGCTTTTTGACCACTTCGAGTTGCTTCCTTGCTATGCCAAGAAAACGCATATGAAGAGGAGAGCTAATGAGATTGTCTCCATAGACAGCGCACTGTATCGACCAAAACAATGGTTTTTTCGCCTCAATTGAATTCTTAAGCAAGACGGGAAGACGAAGACTACGAAAACACAACAAATACAAACGTTTAATAAATAAATACATCTTATTCGATGGTTTAACATATAATACGCGCGGATATTTTGCGAGTTGCGTAGTAAAATACGAGCAATGAGCAAAATGCCCGCGCGTATTATATGTTAAACCATCGAATGAGAGATTTATTATTCCACTACACAAAAAGGTGTTATTTTGCTTCAATTTTATTTGGTAAGGGTGTTTTGAAAAAAATGCATCATCTGTCCTTCAGGGCGCTTGCGAACGATGTTAACAACACAAAAAGCCAGCCAAATGTCCTTTATTTGATTGTATAAACGAAATGATAAGTGCCAAGGGGTGCCAAGCTAAATTATCGGGCTTTGTATCGTGTTGAAAACAATTTCGTTCATTGAAAAAGTCCCGTTCCGTCCGTATTTGCTCTGTTCTAAAGCGGTCAAACCGGGACACTAAAGTGTATTACCGTCTCATATTTTGCGCGTTCTCTTGACCAAATATGGTAAAATGGCGTAATAGTGGAATAATAATAACACAGTGAATTAGCATCACATTTACCACAAACGGCAAACGTTAGGTTTAAAGTTGAAAAAGAGAACCGTGACACAGTTTTATTCTAATTATTTTCTTTGCAAGGCAAAATAGAATTAGGATATTTTCCTGCTTTTATCACAAACAGCAGTCAACCGTTTGTCGTTTCACGTTAACGCAAAGCTAATAGCGAGATTTAATGTCACGTGTCCGAAAAGGACAAACGTCGGCTTGCCGTTTTCACGTTTCACGCAACATGGAGTGAAACGAGTGACTTTAGCTTCGCGTGATCGATGAAGTTGTTTTGTGAGTCAACAGAGAGTCAACGTGAGTTCATGAGGAAAATTGCGGTAAAGAGTCACTTGTGAACGATCGATAACTGCATGACAACTTGTTATGTAGAAGAAAAACAAGAAGGAAATTCCAGGTATGCGGCAAACGCGAAAAAACTCTACTTTCGCAATGAAACGACAAGCGGCAAACGCGAAAAAAGGCGGGAAATCATGGTCACGTGGTCACTTTTGCCGTTCGCATTTTTTAATGTTTCATTGCTGTTCTCGTCCTGACAACAACGTAAAATAACCAATTGAAGTTTGGGGAGAACTTCAGGACCCGACGATCAGTTAATAATCAATTTCTTTTCAAACATCCATTCGAATCTGAGTAGTTAAAGTTCCGGAAAGTTAGTACTTTTTCTTCAAGCTGAAAGATTTGGAATAACAGCAAACTGTTTACAATAACGCGATCTTGTATGTTGAGTTAAAGTTATCACAAAACTTGTCGTCGTTCTTGCTTAATTAATTAATTGCTTGATTAATTAATTAATTAATTAATTAATTGCTTGATTAAGCGCCCAAGTCATCGCTTTGCAAGTAGTGTTTTGCCCCACCAAATTCATGAAAAAGTTTCCCAAGATAAGGCCTCCGATTCATCGTCCTTCTCCAAAAATGACTTAATCAGAATTTGCCCTTTTCTCAATCGTCGCTCGTGAAAATTTTGTTAAAAAGTCACAGACAGAATAACAAGTCTATGGTGAACCATTAATGAGGACAATACGAATCTCTTACGTCTATGTCGATCATCTTGAGTACAGACCCAGTTCCTTCCGCGTAATGCCCATACCTGTGTGAAGATGTACAGAATTAGTTGAAAACGTGCAATTTAAGTAATCGTCTTTTACGGAGTCGGGAAAAACTTCAGGCGGTTGATTCGAACCCACTATGACCTCTGCCCTGTGGTTGCAATGCTCTATCACTCCTCACTTTCATCCGACCAGCTCCCAACTGTGTGGCTTCATAGCACAGTTGGTAGAGCATTACACCGGCATCACAGAGGTCATGGGTTCGAATCTCGTCGAAGCTAAATTGTTAAGGTGTCTATGAGAGACAGTAGACCGATTCGGCTAACTCGATGTTGTGCCTCTCGGGGTAAAGGTTCTTTGTGTGCTGCATTTGCATCATAATGTAACATTCACATTCAAATGATATGGAAATACTGGGAACAAAACGTTTTATTTCCAAAGGATCTGAATTCTCTATGTTCGAATTCCCCATAAGACACTTTGTTTGCCCCCCAAATTTTGCATAAACTATTGTTTTCAAATGCTCTTGGGGTTGCATATTCCCAAGAGCATTTGAAAACAATGGTTTATGCAAAATTTGGGAAGCAAACAAAGTGTATTATGGGGAATTCGAAAATAGAGAATAGGCCATTTCCGAGTTCATATCTGCCTCCTCTTCAAAGCGAGTCTAAGTGCGAAGTTTTTCTTATGAAAATTAGTTTCCATTCATATGTAAAGTAGAACTAATTACCATGACAAAAACTTCGCACTTAGACTCGCTTTGAAGAGGAGGCAGACGCGAACTCGGAAGTGGCCTATTGGGTACAACATTTAGTTAGCCGAATCGGTCTAATCATACGCGTGATGAGACGGCCATGTTGGTGTATAAAACAAAAAAAATGGCCCCACAAGTTTTGCATGATAATGGTAACAAATTCCCAAAAGACATTTTACTACATTGTTCTGTACACCAATATGGCCGCCGTGACATCAGACGCAAACGATGAATTACTTAAGTTGTCCAGATCAGTGCGAGTATGACTTGTCTTTCGTTTTAGTCCAACTTCAGTTGCAAACGTATCTTCTCAACTGCTTTTACAGCAAATCGAGTGCTTAGCTGCCAACAAATACCTCGAAATACCTCTCTATGGTTTTCACACAAAAACTCGCCTGTGCATTTTAAATGAAAGACTTACGCTTTTGTAAAGCAGCAAGAACGCTCGGAATGAATTGTAACGATATCTAGAGAGTAAAACAAGAGAATAAGAAGATATCTATAAGTTTATAATGCAAGAACATTTCCTTTGCTCCCCTCCGAAGCAAGCGGTTATATTTTTGTTTTTGAGATAACAAGACGCCTGGAGGCGTTTACGCGGGATGGGTCGATGTAAGCATTAAAACTTTTTGCAGCGATAATCACCTAACAAGCTTGCGTCAGAAATTCTACTGCTTGCATTAAAGTGGCAACGAGGGGAACCTGGAATTTGAACAGTGGAGAGGCAACGACACAAGGAATTTTCTCTTGTGAAGTAAATTAGGAAACTGATCAGGGCTTACAGGGAGAGGATATATAATTTCACTGCAGGAAATGGCCATTTTCAGTGTTTGGTTTTGTAAATTTAGTTTGGCCAATGCAATGAAGAACATTTACCGGTAAGTCTCACGAGAGCAACAGACGATCTCCTATTTAAGAACATATTCGAAAGCTCGCAAAACTCATTGCCAATCATACAGCTTTGGAGAATAATATATACTTTTTTGTAACACTTACTGTAATTGCTTATGGAGAGGCTCACACAATTGAACCAAGGGAAAACACCGATTGCCGTTGATCCACCGAAGTTAACTACTGAGCCCTGTTGGACGGGTTAGTACGGGTTTCGTGGTTTCATAAGTTTCATGGTTTCGCTGGTTTCCTGGTTTCATAGTTTCACTAACAAGTTTCGCGGTTTCATAGCTTTGCGCTTTCATGGCTTTCGTGGTTTCATGAGTCTCGCGATTTCACGGGTTTCGTGGTTTCATGGATTTCAAGAGTTTCTTGGCTCCATGGGTTTCGTAGTTCAATCGGTTTGGGGGTTTCATGGTTTCGAAGATTTCGTTTTTTCACAGGTTTCCTTGTTTCACTGGTTTCGTTGTTTCACTGATGCGTTTCCTGGTTTCATAGTTTCACTCACGAGTTTCGTGGTTTGACTGGTTTCATGCATAGGCTTTGTGGTCCCGCATGATTTGAGGTTTCATGAATTTCGTGGTTTCATGAGTTTCGTGGTTTCAAGGTTTCGCGGTTTCACTCGTTTCCTGGTTTCACGAGTTTCGTTGTTTCACTCACGGGTTTCCTGGTTTCATAGTTTCACTCATAAGTTTCATGGTTTCACTGGTATCATAGGGTTCGTGGTTTCGCAGGTTTCGTGGTTTCTCGGATTTACGTGGCTCTATGGGTTTCGTAGTATAAGCGGTTTCCCAGTTTCAGGAGTTTCGTAGTTTCAGGGAATTCTTGGTTTCATATAGGTTTCGTGGTTTCATGGTTTCATAGGTTTCAGGTTGTCTCGTAGTTTCGTGGTTTGGTGAGATTCGAGGTTTCGTGAGTTTCATGGGTTTCGTGGTTTCACTAGTTTCATGCATAGGCTTTGTGGTTTCAAAGGCTTCGTCGTTTCACGAGTTTTGCGGTTTTATAGGTTTGATGCTTTCATAGGTTTCGGTGGTTTTATAAGTTCCGTGGTTTCATGGGTTTTGTGGTTTCATTGTATTGGTGGTTTCCCCTAAACTTTCTTTAAAATTAAGATGTTCTACGCAGTCCATATTTCTAATTACAAAACATAATGGCAAAATTTAGTTGATTTGTAGAAGAGCATTGTAGAGGAACATGTATAAGACACACTGACTCACCTAACAGGAGGGCAAATTTGCCCAAAACTTTTTCCGACAGCAAGAATTCCTCAAAGTACTCATTAGGTTTGTCTTTTTCCAGATAATCACTAATGTGTCCACATCTGGATTCTTTAACATTTCCAGAAAAATAGTCCTTCACAGTGTCCTCGGAGTTTAAATTTTCCACAGTCCTAAGTTGATGACAATTTACACACGAGAAATTAGGTTCATCTTTAACGTTGGAGCAATCTTTGGAGACTGACGTCAATGACCACTGGACGTCGTTCGTAATTTCATTATCACTAGCTCTTCCCCTCATTCTTGGAGGACATATATGGTGACATGACTCATAAAGCTCTCTGCTTAAGTTATCTTGCGTTGAATTTGTTGAGTGATGAGGAATTCTGTCCATGATCTATTTAAAAAAATAATAA